>NC_082727.1:39299129-39602159 GCF_030144855.1 Hypanus sabinus | reverse complement strand
TTTCATTTATATTCAAAAATTGAAAGCCTAACTGTACTGATTAGATCTCAAAGCTAGTCTCTTCACTAAACGTATAAGATTCCAAAGCTCTGAAGAACAAGGAGTTCTCTCTTTGTCCTAGCCAACATTTCTGCCTCAAACAACATCACCAAAACCGACAACTGATCATTGATCTTGTGTTTTGTTTTAGAGGCCTTACAATGAGTAAGATTGCTGTTCTGTTAGTCTTCATAATTTTGGCTGCACTTCAAAGTAATTCCTAGGTTGTGAAGGCCTTAGAGATGTCCTGATGATGTCCTTTCTTTTCTCTAACTGGTCGTAATATACTGATTAATCTGATCTGGATGTGCCTGTATAAATTTGGAATTTGTACAGTGTTCAGAATAAGCTTGTAAACTGTGGGCTAAGCAGTGTTTTTGGGGGGGGGGGGTGGTATCAGAAGACGACCAGTACAGTTAGGTGAAGAACAGGATGACATGTTCAAAACAAAGTTCACTCTTTATTTAAGGGATTTTAGTACTGTAACCTTAATATATTGCTGAAGGAAAAGTTCCTTCTAAAAACAGACATCATGATGGGTCTGCATTGTCTGAATTCATATTCTTGCCTAGATAGGCTGCAGTAAACAATATTAGTTCTTTAATTCGAAAGTATTAATTAAGGTAATTATCTACTTGAATATATTCATTTCATCTCTGTATTTACTGGTGAAAAGCAAGTAATTGAGTGTTTTAAAAGGTTCTAATATTTTAATGTCTTCTGTTTCCAACTTCCTTCCACCTACACACCTATTTCCCCACCCCCCGCCACATCCTCCCAACCAACTCTGAATATTCTTTTCAATTTCTGTGTTTTATTCCTTCTTCTGTCAGTGTTCCAGATGGAATAAGTTCAGGAGCAAACTGATGCACTGACCTCTCTCTCAGTTCAGTTGGAAAAGCTGCTACAGTTTGTAAAGTTGGACTTGAGCTTATCCTTACAAAAATCCTTCCAAATCAGACAGTTTAGCTTTATTTCTCTCCACTCTCTGCATCCCTCATTCCCACTTATCTGGTGAAATGCTTTCCAAATTGTTTCTCATGGATATACAGTTATGGTCCTGAACCTTCACCATAAAGGTTACGTGAAAGGCCCATTGTCTTAGGATGTATACTTGGAACTTCCATTATTTAATTTTGTGGTTGTATGCTTCCCTTTGTTTTTAAATATTGTGTTTGGAAAAACTTGTTTGTGATGTATTCATAAATTTATTTTGTTTATGGCTTAATAAAAGTTATTTTTCCATGTAAAATCTAAAAGCAAATAGTTTAATTATTGGAGGGAATGAGGGAGGGCTGTTTGGACAGCTCAGCTGTAATTGATTGTTTGCAGATGTTTTCAACCAGAGATATGCTGCGCTTGCTTGATTTCTCTTATGCTACAGCAAACCATGTACAAGAAGGTACAGCATGTAAAACAATTTTCTGAGTACAATACAGCATAGGCAACTTTTTAATCAAGCACAAGGGATGAAGCAGTCCAGGTAATCATAGTTTTAGGAGAATAAGCTATTGTTAAAAATTATACTTTTGGTCTGTATAAAGACACAAGATGTTGGCTGTACTTTTGTGTAGTGTGTAAATATTCTAAATAGTTTCTATTAATTGATTCCGTTAAAACTTAAAAGTGATAAAATGAGAGTAAGTCTAGTTTTCTGAATGAAACATATTTGCCAAGAACCTGAGCCTCTTCCCAATCTACAATTTTGTTGATGCATAAGTAATACAGATTAGCAAATAGTCTTATTTGTAACTGATGTCTGCAGTGTCTGTATTTTTCAAGCAGAGTTCACCAAGTTGATTTTTTGCCAGTGGTCACATTGAATGCAAAATATTTTTCCTCTGGTGAATTTTCTTGAGTAGCATGATTATCTCATACCGCAGTGATTTAAGCTGCCAATTATTTTTGCAGGTGATCTCTTTTGTTTAATTGGAATTTTTAGACATAGTTTCTTTTGATTAAATTACTGTGTCAAATTTCAGTTCTGATAGTAAGCTTCTGCAGTTGTTCTGTTTTTAGTTTAGCAGAATTGCATTGTCATAAAAGGATAAAATATATTCTTCACGTTTGCCGTAAATGAATTCAGTTTTGTTTTTGGGAATGCTATTTGGTACCAGATTCTCCAAAGGGTGCTATCTTTCAAAAAAGTTTGCAAAGCTCTCTCTGTTTATGCACACATCAGTGTTTGATATCATTTTCATGAAAGAAATCAAACATTCCTGACTATTTTGCCAGAGGTATTTTGTAAGGATAATTTTTTTGGGGGGGGTGGGTGGGATTTCTTATGCACATTTATCGCAAAGACCAGAGGCCACTTTCTACTCTAACTTGGTTTCTAGGTGAAATCAGTCATTTCTACCACACAAAACATTATGCTGTATATTAGCTTATTAACTAATTAAATTAATACTTTAATCTTGTACTTTTATCACAAGTCCTAGATATGTGACCACTGGCACCAGGAAGATGATCTCAGAGAGCATTGATAATGGCTGGGGTCACCCGTCTTGAAAAGACACTGCCCAGAAGAAGGCAATTGCAAATCACTGCTAGGGAAAAATTTGCCTAGAACAATCATGGTCAGAAGACATGGCATGTAATGATGTTGATGAATCTTGTTAAAATGAGATATCAGTTTTACTTTACTATTTTAAAATTAATTACTCAATTATGAACATTCATGTTAAAATTGCAGAATGGACATAAATAATCCTGGTGTAGAAATCCCCTACATTTGTTAGGAGGCGAAACCAAATCAGTGAGTGGAAAATGTAATAGAATGAGCTCCCTCATATAGTGATTGAGTTTACCAGTTCATGTTTGTGAGAAACAATGGGGGTTGATGAGAACATGAACCACAGGGAATGAATATTAGTTACTAAAACTTAGCAGATCAGGCAGCAGCCATGGAGGGAGAGGGATAGCCAATCTTTCAGGTTGAGACCTTTCATCTGGATTGGGGGTTCCTTCAAATAACATGTTAGTCAGTGAGAATGTATTGAATTTCTTGGAGTAAACAGCTCCGAATATGGATTTATTATAGATAACTCATACTATGTCCTAACAATCGTGTTTTATGTGAATAGAATTAGCTTATCAGGAAACCAAAACCTTTAATGCTCTGCAGTTTACACAATGGAGTGTTGTTGCGAGTGTCTGTTGTTTTGTTGATTGATACCCATCATCTGATTTGCTCTTATAGCCATTACGTGACTGATCCTGCTCTGTTTCTAATGGATGGTGATGATGGCATCCATCTGTCTCGAAGGACAATGGAGATCCTGGAATGCTCAGTGGTCAAGATTGCCCCTCTTGGCCTCACCAGTGTAGTCCAAAGAAAAGCTTACAAAGGAATATGTTTGGCACCAGCTTGGCTGTTGGAGCCAATGTTCAGTGATGTCCAGCCATCATAGGGGTTCCACTCTGGAGTTTACGTCTGGGTTCACTCTTGTAGACTTTGTTTCTCCTGAGGCTGCCCACAAGGCACTGGGGCTATTTACCCATAACTGGGTTCATGAGCATCAGGGCATGCCCAAACACTGGTGGGCTTGAGTGCTATGTGTACATGGCCAGACCACCTTCTGTCCTCCATAGTTCAGCCTGGATCTAAATGATGTTCAGTTTCTTTGTGTTGCCAGCGAGGAGGCACTACATGAGGCTTGGTTTTGGAGAGGCTATGTTCTGGCTGGGAGAAACTTGTGCATTCAGCTCTCCTTTTTACGAGAGCGCTAGCCAGCGTTGGAAGCTGAAAGTGAGAGGGACAAACATTACCCACTACACTACCACACTAGATGCATCACAACAATATTTTGACACAGTGGATGGTGATGCCCAGGATATAGCTGATGTAGGATCTGTCAATAGAAATAATGCTGAACATCAAAGGAAACTGGCTCGACTTTCTTGAAGAAGATGATCATTGTCTGGTTGTTCTTGTCTGGTCTAACTTGCCACTTAGTAAGCTATGCTTCAATATTTTCTGGGTCTCAGTTCACCCAGTGCAGACTGCTCCAACACCTCAGGATGAATTGAACATCTTACAACTATTAGCAAAGATCCTCACTTCTCCCTTATAATGGTCGTCGTCATTGTTATCTGAACCCTTAGTGCCTAGATGGTACATGGGGCCTCCACAAGGGTCTTCCATATCTGCCAGTCTTTTGCTCTGCTTCTCACCGTTACCCAGTTCATGCCTACTTTCAGTTCTGCTTCCACAGATCTTCGCCACGTCATTTTGGGCCTGTCCCTACTTCGCTTTCCCTGTGACATCCACCGTAATGCTACTTTTGCTACTTGATCATTTAGCATTCTCATTACATGGCCCAGCCATCTCCATCATCTTCTTTTCAAACAAACGGAGATTGATCCCATATTGCAAGATGTAAGCAAGTTTTGGTTTCTGATTTTCTCAGGCCAGAAGATCTTCTTGATTCATCATAGACATTTTGTCTGGAACATGTCAAGATTCTTGCAGAGGTCTTTCATCATCTTCATACTTTGCTTCAGTATTCACAAGTATTCACAAGTGAAAAGGATCTTGATCAGGATGAGGTTGAAGTAGACCGGGCCTGTGTGCTGGACAATGTGGAGATTAAGCAAGAAGAAGTGCTGGATCTTCTTAAAAACGTTAAGATTGATAAATCCCCGGGGCCAGATATGATACACCGCAGGTTGTTGTGGGAATTGAGCGAAGAGATCGTAGGAGCGTTAGCTCTGATCTTTGAATCCTCTTTGGCTGCAGGGGAAGTGCCAGAGAATGGCAAATATAGTTCCCTTGTTTAATAAAGGTAATAGGGAGCAACCTGGGAACTATAGACTGGTGAGTCTTATGTCGGTGGTATGCAAACTACTGGAAAGGATTCTTTAGGATATATGAGCATTTGGAGAAGTATAGTCTACTCATGGATAGTTAACATGGCTTTGTGAAGGGAAGATAGTGCTTCATGAGCCTGACTGAATTTCTTGAAGAGGTAACAAAAGAAATTGATGAGGGCAGGGCAGTGGATGTGGTCTACATGGACTTTAGCAAAACATTTGACAAGGTCCCTCATGAGAGACTCATCCAGAAAGTCATGAGGCATGGGATAAGTGGAACCTTGGCTGTTTGGATAAAAAATTGGCTTAAAGGAAGAAAGCAGAGGGTAGTTGTGGAAGGAAAGTGCCTGGAGGTCGGTGACTAGTGGAGTGTCACAGGGATCTGTCCTGGGACCCCTGCTATTTGTGATTTTTATAAATGGCCTGGATGCAGAGGTGGAAGGATGGGTGAGTAAGTTTGTGGATGACACGAAGATTGGAGGAGTTGTGGATGGAGTTGTAGGTTGTGGAAGGTTACAAGAGGATATAGACAGGCTGCAGAGTTGGGCAGAAAAATGGCAGATGGAGTTCAATCTGGACAAGTGTGAGGTGATGCATTTTGGAAGGACAAACCAGAAGACTGAGTACAGGATTAATGGTCAGTTACTTAAGAGTGTGGATGAATAAAGGGACCTTGAGGTTCAAATGCATATATCCCTCAAGATCGCTGCACAGGTTGATAGGGTAGTTAAGAAGGCCTATGGGATGCTAGGCTTCATTAACAGGGGGATTGAGTTTGAGAGCAGAGAGGTCATGTTGCAACTCTATAAATCTCTGGTGAGACCGCACTTAAAGTATTGTGTTCAATTCTGGTCAACTCATTATAGGAAGAATGTGGAAGCTATGGAGAGGGTGCAGAGGAGATTTACCAGGATGTTGCCTGGTTTGGAGAAGGAGTCATATGAAGCAAGGTTAGCAGAGCTGGGACTTTTCTCTTTGGAGTGTAGAAGAATGAAAGGGGACTTGATAGAGGTTTACAAGATTATGAGAGGCATAGATAGGGTGGATAGTCAGTACCTGTTTCCCAGGGCACCAATAGCAAACACCAGAGGGCATATGTAGAAAATTAAGGGAGGGAAGTTTAGGGGAGACATCAGGGGTAAGTTTTTTACACAGAGGGTTGTGAGTGCCTGAAATGACTTGCCAAGGATGGTGGTGGAGGCTAAAACATTAGGAGTATTTAAGAGCGTCTTGGACAGGCATGTGGATGAAAGAAAAATGGAGGGTTATGGGGTAGTGTGGGTTTAGTACTTTTTTTTAAGAATTATATGGGTCAGCACAACATGGAGAGCTAAAGGGCCTGTACTGTGCTGTAGTGTTCTATGGTTCTATCTTCCAACATCCACTTCTGTAAAGTAGCACACTTGGGGCATTGCTTTTAAGAATTCTGATTTTGGTGTTAAGTTTGAGTTGTGTGGATTTCCAAACTATATTGAGGCTGCCAAAAGCTTGATTTGCTTTAGATAGTCTTGCTAATACGTCCTTACCACTATCTCAATCAGTGAGTTATAATGGTGAATAGGCCATTATTGAAATTACTGGTGATGGTTGAGCTTAGGATACTGCCCTGAGGAACACCTGAAACAAAGTACTCTCAGATAACTGAGTTGACAGATTTACAGGCATCTTCCCTCATTGCTAGATAACTCCAGCTACGGAGAGCTTTCCATCTGATTCTGACTGGTTTCATTTTTATCACGACTAACTGGGTCAAACGCTGCTTTGAATTCTGTGGCAGTCACTCTAGTCTCACCTGTATAATCTGGTTCTCTCTTTGTCTGCATCATATGTATAATGTGAAGTCCAATTCTATGGCTGGTCTTTGTGCAGCCAGAGTTGAACATTAATGTGCTCATATGGCTGACTTAGAGCAAATGGATTAAATTCATTCTCCATTCTCAGAAAGGGCATACCTTGACAACTTTCCACATTGTTGGGTAGGTGTAGCCACATTGAACATTTTTACTGAAGTTGCAGGAAGTTTGGGAACAAGAGCTTCAGTATTACTGGAGTTGCTGGATATTAAGCCTTTGTAGCAGCCTGTTCTGTTGGTCATTTCTTAAGGTCATGTGGAATGAAATTAATAATGTGAAGCTGACTTCTGTAAAGGGGCATCCTCAAAGCAGAAAGGGATGTGAATCAACAATCTAAAGATGGTGAAGAACTTAATTAATTAGTGTCATTAATTGAGAAAAGAATGGTGAAATTAGGACAAGAGCTGAACTCATGCTCGGAATATGTACAGTATTCCAGTGTTTTAAAAGAAGTGGCTCCAGAAAGAACAAGATGCTTCAGTAATTATCTTACTAAATTCCTTACATTCTGGATATATCCCAACAGGTTGAAAAATAACAAATGTAATGCCAATTTACAAATAAAGGAGAGTGAGAAAAGAAAGGTAACCCTAAGCCAGTTAGGTGACATCTATTGTTAGCAAAATCTTGGAATCCATTATTAGAAACATGGTAACCCAATATCTGGAAAATTGTGTTATGATTAGGCAGAGTCTGCATTGTTTCAAGGAGCACAAATTACGTTTGACAAACTTAATGTAGAGTTTTCTGAGGATGTAATTAATAAGGTAGATAACTGAGAAACAGAGGATAAGCCAAGGGCTTTTCATGAGGTACCATATGCCAGTTTGTTGCACAAATACAGGACTTCAGGATTAGAGTAAACATTGGATGCAGCTTGGATAGAGAATTTGACCAAGTATAGAAAACACAGTAAAAACCAAAGGAGCATTTTCAGCTCATGGAACAGCTACTAATGGGCTGCTACAGGGAGCTGTTCTGCATCTTCAGTTATTCACAATTTATAGTAACTAAAGATGAGAGGACAGAATGTAATATATTTATAATTAAAACAAGCAGGAGTGGGATGTGGGTAAATAAATAGATGAGGATGCAAGGATCCTGCAAAGGAATATAGTTTCAGAGAGTGAAGAAGAAGCTGTTAGGGAAAATGTTAAGTTTTTAACTTGTTAGACTACAATGCAAAGAATACCTCCTTAATTGAAAGAAATTAGTAAATGTGACCTTGTGTTGATTCCTGAGGCTCTGCATGTAAACATGTAAGTACAACAAGCAATTAACAACGTAATTACTATGGACATTATTGCTAAGAGGATATCTCCCTGAGATTGTCTATTGTTTTAGGGAGGGCTTATTTGAGGGAATGCTTGAATGATATAATTGCTTTGGTCAGTTTTGATAAATTTGTTGTATTAATTTCTTTGAAAAGATGTTTGTCATGAAGGTAGATTGAGAGAGATTGCTGAACACTCAATGGAAAAGTTCTCTGTCTGTCAAAAAAATGAGGTAGAAGATATTTGAAATTGGAAATTTCAGTGCTCAGAGTATTGGGTTGTAGGCTACCCAAGGGGAATATGAGGTACTGTTTTTCTAGTTCGCATTTGGTCTCACCATGGCAATGAGAAAGGTTGTGGATGGACAGGTTGTTGTGGGAGTGGGAAGGGGAGTTGAAGTGACATGCAACCAGAATTCAGGATGACTATTGCAGACAGAGTGCAGATACTCTGCAAATTGATTTTCCAGTCTATGCTTGGTCTTGCTGACATAGGAGAGGCCAAATTGTGAGCTCTGAAAGTAATAGCTCAGGTTGGTAGAAGTAGAGATTGGGTATGGCAGTGAATAGTCCAGCACAGGACCAACTATAATCCTACTGAATCGCTGATCTGGCTCAAATTAAGTGATATTCTTTGATAACAACATAGTCTAGAAGGTGTGTGGAATAAATAGATCTAGGTACTTCTGTGTGTTTGTCCTTGAAAGTGTGAGGATCTATTTGAAAGATGTTAGTGAAGTGTATGGGACTTTGAGATAGAGGCAATAGAATACATATTCAGGGAGGTTATATTCTCCTATTCTAAATATTTGCAGAGTTCACCTGTCCTATATTTTACAGTCCTAATAGAAGTGCAATCACTCAAGTCAGGTAAGATGTTCTCCTAGGGGTGTCTATTGGTGGGTCTTCAGATGGCTTTAGAAGCTGATGTGGGAACTATATATTCTACTACTGTGTGGACACGAGTAGATCGTAGCTGTAGTTAGTGAGTGGGTTTTTGCTCTCATATTCTCTCCTTTTGCAGCTATTGTTTGTTCTCTGTGACATGATGGAGGTGTTCTCATGTAGCACTGTTCCCCCTGGAACAGATTTCCTCCAAGTGCATCTTTTGAGTGTGATGTCTTCCCAGTTTTTAGATGTCATGTTGAATTTCTTCAGGTTGATTTTGATGTTATATTTGAAGCATTTCCTTTGCCCACCAGGGGCTCGCTGACCTTCCTTCATTTGGGAGTGAAGGATCTGTTCAGGGAGATGTGAGTTAGGCATCCAAATGACATGACCCATCCATCAGAGCTAGTATTGCTTTATTGTGGTTGGAAACAGTGTTCATGTTGGCCTCCTCTAGTACACTGGGGTTAGTGTATCTGTCCTTTCAGCTGATCATCAAAATCTTTCATAGTGTTCTTTGTTCCAGGACTTTCAGGTGCCTACTGTAGATGGTCCATGATTCAGCTCCATATAGTAATGTAGGAAGGACAACTGCTCTATAGACCAAAAATGTTGTTTGGACTTTTAGGTCTTTAAAGACTCATTTCTTTAATCTTGCATAAGCTCCACTAGTACTACTCAGGCTGTAATTGATCTCTGAGGATGTCTGCTTTTGAGGAGAGAATGCTGCCAAGGTGGTCTACATTTTCAAGGGTGATATTGTTAATTTTTATGGATGGCTGGTTGGGCCATTTAGGACCTGTGTCATTTTTATATTCTAAATTAGACCTAGGGCTCTATATGCCGAGGCACCTCAACCAGTTCAAGGCCAGGAACAAGGTCAGCACACCACCATCATAGATCTTCAGTGTGTGGTTGACAACACCATCCCAGCACACTCTGAAGGAGGCCTCCAATGTACACTCTTAGAAAAGGATTGCTATAGACTATTGGCCTTGCATTTAATATGTCAACTCAGTTGCCTTTGTCCTTTGATCAGTTGCACTGTCAATAGGTGATGAATGATCATGGAGCAGCCTCCTCCTATTATATCTTTAGTTTTCCTCTATTACTCATGACTTAAATATGTAGGACACCAGAGTTTGGGTCCAACCAGTTGGATGCAGAATGGCTTGCCTCATGCTGCATCTGAACAGCATGAAATGATATTGCTTTACCAGGTTTGCAATTTATTTTTGGGTGCACCTGAACTCCTCCTGGAATCTCTTCTACACTCCTTGTTGAAAGAGAGTTAGTCTGCTTGAATGGCATCAGTGGTAGAATAAGAGATAAGGTGAGCCATGGGGTATAGACTATAGTGAAATCTTTAGGTCCGTAGGGGGTAAAGATAACTTTCTTTCCAGCTTTGTAGGTTCAGAACTGATGAAGCCAAAGTGAGATCTGTAGACTGTGCCATGTGTAGAAAAGAAGCTGTTTAATGCAGGGAATGGGTATATTTTGGAAGTAGTGAGTTCCTTCCATCATTTTCATTGCATTACTGCTCTTGACAATGGTATTTGTGTTATCTACTTCACCATTCTGAGTGGCCATAGCCAAGAACTCCCATGAGTTTATTACAGCTTTTGACGAATTTGAGAACATCATGCCTCTGAGTGGATTGCCTCTTTCAGAGGTCTGGACTCGGCATGTGAATGATATGACCTTGGAGAACATTCATGGTGTTTGACGTATCCTGCCTGTGGTTTTGGAGAATTTTGCTGAGGCTGCACCTATCTTTCCACTGAGAACTCTGCTGTGGTAATCTATGACCTTAAAAACCATGTTATGCATTTGAAGTCCTGATCTTCCAATGTTGCATTCTTTAGCCAACCAAAGACTGAAAATGATAGGTAATTTTGTCATTTGATACATGCCCTCACTGAGAGGTAGCTCCCAATGTATAGAGGGTGGTATTCTGCAATAGGCAGATGACCTTCATTGTGTGGATGTTGGGTGTAAGGGCCATTTTCTCATATGCTTCCATGAAGAAGTCAGCAGTGTAACAAAACTCTGCCTTCAAGCACACACATATGCAAGAGTCAACCGTCTATTACAGCTTGATAATTGAAGTCGGGATAACCATTTTTCTGACATGCAGTTGAAATAGGTCAAGTGGATTCCTATTTCTCCTTTGATTAGTTAAACTCCAGTGAGAAGCTTAGTAGGGGTGAAAAGAATTGAGATTGATATCAATGTAGGGTCATGACAGAAATCTATTGAGATTGAATCTAATATGAATTCACTGTCAAGGTCATGACCAGTGTGTCCACGTGACAGAAGATGGTTCTGATTATGTTGTCCCTGCTTGCCTTTTTCTTTATAGATGAGGACAATGAAGGTATATATTAGTGTAAGAAGCTCTACTACATCAACTTTTAGAACTTCAGTAGGAAAGTTATCCACTGTTGAAACCTTAACCCTAACTCCCACCAGTTGCCATTACCATCTTCACAAATTCTTGCCTATCTGGAGGGAGCTTGAGTGTGATATCTGCTGTGAGTAAAATTAAGGATACTTATACCAAGAATGGAATCTCAGTTAAGGGCTTCCCTGACTGCTGTTTTGACTTTGTCTCTAGCATTGATAGTCTCTCCTTTGCTCTTTGCTCAAGTAGGATGAAGCCTTGGGATTTTGGGCTGCAAATGGTTTACAAAGCACTGAAGAATTCAGTTATTTTTAGATTTCACAAGACTTTCTTCAGTGGCATTCTCCCAAGTGTGCATCACTATGTTAGTTCTCAAATATTACGGAGTCTTGTGGTAATGAATCTCCAGTTTCATTGTGAGCTTGGATGATATACCTTTGGGTACACTTTACACAATGGTGCTCTTGATTAAAGTGTAATTAAGCTTTTTTTTAACCTTTTTTTAAAAAAGACATTAGATTTGGGAATCTGGCAGAAATGACTAACAAGCAGTTTCACAAGTGGGTATGCATCACAAGCAAAACTGAAATACAGAAGAAATGGGTTAGAAATTCCAGGGCACATTTGATGCTCACGACTTTATTGACTATTTCATTTGTGGACCTCGATTGCAAATTTCAGCAACGCTTGAGATTGAGTACCTCTGAAAAAGCACTGCGGTGGAAAATATGACCCAGGCTGCACTTGTGGGATGGCAGATGGAGCCAGTCTGTACAGGGCCAGGATTTGTGCATAGGATCAAATCAGTAAGCAAGTTAAGTATACGCACAGCAGCACGGCCAGGAGGACTGATGTAAGGGAATCATCCAGAGGGATTAAGGCTTTGGGTTATGGTCAGATAAGTGGCAAAAGTACGGGAACAGTGAATACTGGAGCTTCCATCAGTGGGGCTAAAGGAATTATGTGAGTCAGGGCTCAGAGATGATCAACTGACGATTGAATAGAATTAGATAGATGAGGTCATGAAGCTAATAGAATAGATTAGCTTCATGACCTCAAGAAAACTATGTGTTGGAGATGCAGGGTGTTGACCAATACATTAGTGTTTGGGAATGTGGGAGAATCACGGCTTTGGAAGGCTAGGGGTTTGTAGATTCAGAAGATAAGGCCTGGATCTTGGAAGAGTAGGGAATGAGATCAGGATGGGGTATGGGGCAAAAGTTAAGGAGATGCGGTGCTGGTATGTTGTGTAGGGATAAAATGTAAGTTTGAGATTTACCTTCAGATTCCAAATGATTGCTGAACTGCATTTGGAATTTTCCTGCTGTAGAAAGAAAAGCAGACATCGGAGAGGTGAGCAAGCAACATTTAAACTGCTCATTAGAGTTGGTTACAATAACAGTTCATCCATTAGGGCAGATAACTTGCAAATATTTCTGAAGTTTGAAACTGACAATACTTGGGCTTTAAACAATTTTGTGAGCATTGCTTAAATATTTAATAGCTACTATTAAAAATGACCTGGGATATTAAGAGGAAAATCTAGTATGAAAACATTCCATTTGCTGACATTCTTGATTTAATGACATTTTTGATTTAATGAAGTGACCACAAGTTAAATTTTTATCTGTAGCACTTCCTGAACAGCGAACTATGTTGATAGTAAAAATCTAAACAGTTATTGCGCAGTCAAAATCAGAATCAGATTTATTATCATTTCGTTTGATATGAAATTTGTACAGTGCAAAGACTTATTACAAATTAGAAAATAAATAAATTGTGCAAAGTTAAAGGAATGATAAGTTTGTGGACCTTTCAGAAATCTGATGGTGAAGGGAAGAAGTTGTTCCCAAATTGTTGAGTGTCTGTGTTCAAGCTCCTGGACCTCCTTCCCAATGACAATAATGAGAAGAGGACATGCCTCAGATGGTAAGGATCTTTAGTGAGGAATGTTGCATACTTGAGGCACAGCCTGTTGAAGATATCCTCAAAATATCAATGTAAGCTCAAATCTCAAGACATAAGATATTAAGTGTTTTCCTGTCTAATTGATTCTTTTAATTATTGTTTTAAAACTGTACTTCCCTCAGAAGATTCAATCATTGTACGGTGGTGTGTTGGAGCAACAGGCTCAATAAACTGATTAAAAAGGCTGGCTCTGTTATAGGAGTCAAACTGGATACACTGGAGGTTGTGGTATAACAAAGGACCCTGCGAAAAATCCTGGTAATTCTGCACAATGTTTCTCACCCTCTGCATGCCACCTTGGCTGAACAGAGGAGCACTTTTAGTAATAGACTAAGATCGCTGCGCTGCTTCAAAGAGCACTATATGAGGTCATTCTTACCCTCGGCTATTAGGCTCCATATTGAGTCAACCTATAGCTGAGGAAGTGATGACTCCGTCCTGTTAGACTGTTTGAGGTAAGTTATTTCTTATTTTTTCTTACTTCTCTCCTAATATTTCTATATATGTGCTGTTGTAATGCTACTGTGATGCAGTAATTTCCTTTTGGATCAATAAAGTATCTATCAATTTTTTTCCCCAAGTACATGATGTAGTTGCATAAATAACGTTAAAATATACTCTTACCTGCTGTCTTGACAAGAATGATCCTCTTCTATTTCTGACAAAATAAAACACTCCTTTCATAAATAAAAGAAGAGTTTATGTCTTGGTACAAATATCCACTTGACTAATTATATTTCATAACAAGTGGATCAGATCAAGCTTCTGTCATCTTACACTTCTAGTTCTGAATAGAGTGGAAAATTAAACAGCAAATGGGAAGAGGGATCTCCATGAACATTCCCATTCTCACACTGATGGGGTCTAGCCTAGGAGTTACAAAAATGTTTGATGTAAGCATTGAATTAATGACCAATCTTTACTTCCTTCTGTGATCTTCATCACAAATAGCACTTTCAAGCCAACTTAATGAATTGCATGTGATATTAAAGAACAACATAGGCTATCTGACCAGGCAACATCCTATCTGTGGCTAGTACCACTCCCAGAAGAAGATGATTGTAGTTGTCAAAAGTCAATTCTCCAGCCCTGGGACATTACAGAAGGAGACCCTCAGTGCAGTATCTAATAATATGCATTTCACACCATCACATTTTCTTTGCTGACATGACGTTAAATCACCTATCTGTAAAACAGGTCTGTATCCAAAGGGTACTGGCACCATAGGGATCCCATGCCAGTGTTCCTTTTGACACTTTTGTGGAATTGTAAATCTACAAAACAAGGAGACAAATCTCAAGGTTGTACATAGTAGACATACTTTGATGATAAATGTACTTTGAACTTTGATTAAATGGAGGATTGAGAGATCAGGCTGTGGTGCTGACCTGTATCCATAAAGTAATGTAATGTATTGCTTTGTGGGAGTTATATCCACATGACACAAAGGCTCCCAAGTTTTAGCACAAATAAATAATTTTGCTCTGGAATGAATAGCAGTTGTTTACTTTGTTATTTATATTTTCATTAGGTCAGAGATTATAGCCTGGGTGACACACACTGAACAATGCAAACATAAACACTTAAGAAATGGGAGCAAGAGTAGACTATTTGCTCATCGAGCCTACTCCACAAATCAATAAGTTCATGTCCAATCTGGATATGGACTCAGCTCCATCTATCTACCTTTTCACTGTAATGATTAATTCCCCTGCCATGCAAAAATTATATCTAACTGCCATGAAATATATTAAATGAGCTAGCCTGTACTGCTTTCCTGGGCAGAGAATTCCATAGATTCTCCACTTTCTGTTAAAAGCAAATTCTCCCCATTTCCATCTAAATTTATTTCTCTGAATCTCAATGGCAGATAGAAAATGCATGCCAAAAGAACAAAGTTACAATAGACATGGGGGTATGCAGGTAGATTGGGAAAATCAGGTTGGTGCTAAATTCCAAAAGGGGGAATGTCTACAAGATGACTTTTTGGAGCAGCTTGTGGTTGAGCCCACTAATTATCAGCTATTCTGGATTGGGTGTTGTGCAATGGAACATAATTCAGTATAGACCCCAAGGTAAAATAACCTGTAAGGACAAGTGATCATAATATAATCGAATTCATCCTGAAATTTGAGAAGGAGGAGCTAAAGTCAGATGTAACAGTATTAAAGTGGTACAAAGGGAATTACAGAGGCATGAGAGAGGAGTTGGCCAAAAATGATTGGAAGAAAACACTGGCAGGGTTTATGGCAGAGCAGCAATGGCTGGAATTTCTGGAATGCATCACCAAGAGGGAGAAGTATTCTAAAGGAAAGATGACACAACCATGGCAAACAAGAGAAATCAAAGCCAACATAAAGCCAAAGAGAGGGCATCTAATAGAGCAAAAATTAGTGGGAAGTTAGAGGATTGGGAAGCTTTAAAAAACCATCAGAAGACAACTAAAAAGGTCAGTAAGAAAGTAAAGATGGAATACAAAAGTAAGCTAGCCAATAATATTAAAGAGGATAGCAAAAGTTTCTTTAGATACGTAAAGTGTAAAAGAGAGCCGAGAGTGGATATTGGACTGCTGGAAAACAACACAGTATTAGTAGTAATGGGGGCCAAGGAAATGGCAGACGAACTGAATAAGTATTTTGCATCTTTCTTCACTGTGGAGGACGTGAGCAGTACTGTGGTAGTTTCAGGTGTCAGTGATCATGAAGTGTGTGAAGTTACCCTAACCAGAGAGAATTTTCTTGGGAAACTGAAAGATCTGAAAGTAGATAAGTCACCTGGGCCAGATGATGTGCACCCCAGGGTTCTGAAAGAGGTGGCTGAAGTAATTGTGGAGGCATTAGTAATAATTTTTCAAGTATCACTAGAATATGGAATGTTTCCAGACACTGGAAAATTGCAAATATCATTCCATTCTTCAAGAAGGGAGAGAGGCGAAGAAAGAAAACTATAGGACAGTTAGTCTGACATCAGTGGTTGGGAAGATGTTGGAGATAATTATTAAGGATGAGATCTCAGGGTACTCACATAATAAAATAGGCCATTGTTTCTTCAAGGGAAAATCTTGCCCAGTAAATCTGTTGACATTGTTTGAAGAATTAACAAGCAGGATAGACAAAGGAGAATCAGTTGATGTTGTGTACTTGGATTTTCAGAAGGCCTTTGACAAGGTGCCACACATGAGGCTGCTTAACAAGTTAAGCACCTATAATATTACAGGAAAGATACTTGCATGGATAAAGCAGTGGCTGATTGGCAGGAGACAAGGAGTGGGAATAAAGGGAGCCTTTTCTGGTAAACTGGCAGTGACTAGTCATGTTCCACAGGGGTCTATGTTGGGACCAATTCTTTTTGCGTTGTATGTCAATGATTTGGATCATGTATCTGATAGCTTTGTTGCAAAGTTTGCAGGTGATATGAAAATATGTGGAGGGGCAGTTAGTTTTGAGGAATTAAAGTGGCTACAGAGGGAATTGGACATAATAGGAGAATGGGTAAAGAAATGTCAGATAGAATACAGTATCAGGGAGAGTATGGTTATGTAGTTTGGTAGAAAAAATGAAGGGGCTTTTTATTTTTTAACTGGAGAGAAAATACAAAAAGATTAGGTGTAAAGGGACTTGGGAGTCCTTGTGCAGGATTCCCTAAAGGTTAACTTGCAGGTTGAGTCTGTGTTGAGGCTGGCAAATGCAATGTTAGCATTCATTTCAAAAGGTCTAGAATATAAAAGCAAGGATATAATGTTGAGACTTTATAAAGCACTGGTGAGGCTTCACTTGGAGTATTGTGAGAAGTTTTGGGCCCCTTATCTTAGAAAGGATGTGCTGAAACTGGAGAGGGTTCAAAAGAGGTTTACAAAAATGATTCCAGAATTGAATGGCTTGTCATATGAAGAGCGTTTGATGGTTCTGTGCCTGTATTCACTAAAATTCAGAAGAATGAGGGGTGACCTCATTGAAACCTATCAAATAGTGAAAGGCCTTGAGTGAATGTGGAGAGGATGTTTCCTATGGTGGGAGAGTCTTAGACCAGAGGATACAGCCTCAGAATAGAGGGATGTCCTTTTAGAACAGAGATGAGGAGAAATTTCTTTAGCCAGGAGTGGTGAATCTATGCAATTCTTTGCCTCAGGCAGTTGTGGAAGCCTTTATATATATTTAAGGTAGAGTTTGATAGACTCTTGAGTGGTCAAGGCATGAAGCGATACTGGGAGAAGGCAGGAAATTGAAGCTGAGAGGAAAATTGGATCAGTCATGATGCAATGGCCTAATTCTGCTTGTATGTCTTATGCTCTTATAGTCCCAGGCAACACAATCTTTCCTCATAGATAACCCCATCATTTTTGGAAGCAATGTGGCAAAACTCCTCTGTACCACTTCCATAGGCAGCATATTGTTCCTCAAGTAAGAAGCCTAGAATTGCACACAATACTCCAGGTGTGGCCTTACCAGTATCCTTTATGGTTGCAGCATAACCTAACGACTCTTATATTCAATCCCTCTAGCACTGAGAGCAAGATTCCATTTGCCTTTTTGATAACCAAGAATCTTTTCCAATTTATGCATAAAGACACCCAAATCCCTTTGCACAACACCATGCTGCAATCTATTACCATTTAACTAATAATCTGATCTCTATTTGTCCTTCTAAAGTGGATGACTTTGCATTTACCAGCTTTGTACTCCACCTATCAGTCTTTTGCCCACTCACTTAACCTATCTACATTTCTCTGCAGACTCTGCATCCTCTGCACTATTTGTTTTTTTCCACTCAATTTAATGCCATCAACAAACTTACTTTCAGTCCTATCTTCCAAATTATTATTGTATATTGTGAATAGTTACAGGCCCAGCACAAACCCTTGTGCCACTCCACTTACCACTAACTACCAGCCAGAGAAGCACTCACTTATCTCACCTCTCTGCCTTCTATTGGTTAACCAATCTTCTATCCATGGTAATATATTACCCACAAGTCCATGCGTCCTTATCTTATAAGTCTTTTATATGGCACTTTATCCAATGCCTTCTGGAAATCCAAATATATAACATCCAGCTGTTTTCCTCTGTCTACTACACTCATTATGTCCTCAAGGATCTCCAGTAAGTTTGTCATCAGAAACTGCCCTTCATGAATCCATGCTGTGCCCACCTAATAGAACCACTCTTTCCAGATGGCTTGCTATTTCTTCCCTAATGATAGCTTCGATCATTTCCATGACCAAAAGTGTAGTTGAACAGTATTTATTGGTAGGTATTCATGAAATTTTAGAAAGAATGTTTTGAGATCTTGACACAACAGCATTGTAATTAGCCTTATTATACAGAGGAGACTTGTTGAATGGTTCTGCTTAAATGCTATGTGAGTTACGATATACAGCATTACAAATTAAACATATTCCAGGTTAATGCCTTATCTGAGCTAATGTAACCAGCCCCAAATGGAACAGCACTCGAAGTAGTAGAATTATGGGTCCTCTGGATTCTGGCTACTTAACTGCTTTTTTTTACCAAAAGAGTAGCATGTGTAATCCCTTTTACAACATCAAAGCATATTACAGTCATTACTTTTAAGAACATATCAAATGTATTCATTGTAGACAAAAATTAAACACAGCAGGCAATTTGTGCATTGCAAATAGCTTTAAGATAATGATTGGAAAATTGCCTTCAAATTGGATTTTGCTTCTGGTAAATGGGCCCTGCGTTTTTGCTCTATCTCTAAATTGGGAACTACCATATATTGGTAAAATTGAAATAGCTTTGAGATTCATGAATCTACTGTATATTCAATTGAGAAATAAAGACCACAGGAAAAGTGAACTATTTATAACCAAGTAAAGAAACTAGGGATGCCATTAGATCAAAAGTAGTCTTATAAATTTGTAAAAGTAACGTCCTGAGCTCTGAGGGATTTAAAGAAGCAAGAGGGTGGTTTAAAAACTGATGGGGAAAATATAATTCAGTGTAAATATTGTTCAGGGAAATTGGTAATAGGGAATAAAGAAGTGGCAGATAATTATCTGCCTTCACAGTAGCAGGCACAGAAACATTTCAAGATCAGAAGGTATTTTAGGGACAAAAGAGTGAGGAAGTTAAAGCAATGGGCATCATTAATTCCCCATGTGGGTCCTCTCCAAGCTTTGATTGGGTTCTGTTTCTAAGAATTCTGGTGGTAAATTATGTTCCCACACAGAAGCAGATGACATAGCCTACCAGTGTAGTCAATTGAACACCTTTATTGCTCAATACTGGATACCTTGCCCTGGGAGAGGGTACTGGTGCTGGTTTGCTTGTCTTTCTAGGGAACTTGAAGGATTTTGCAAAGGTAACATTTGTGATATTTTTCCGGTGCCATGAGATGCCTGCTGTATGTAGTTCAGCTCTCAGAAGGACTGAAATCATTACTGTCTTGTAGGCCATGAATTTTGTGCCAGGTCTATCATCTTCAAACGTCTTTTTCATCAATTCGTCAAAGATTGTGCTCATATATTGAAAGTTCAATAGGTAGAATATGGGGCTCTGTGAAGAATCAATGTGCAGAGTGTGGTGTAGTGCTCTTATGAACATTGGTGCTATAAGTTGTAATTGCCAACACACCACTTGCTACTTGGTAACAGGTCTCTGGCCAGATTTCATTCAGTAAGTTTACTCAACATCCTAAAGAGTAGAGGTTATTTTGTACACAAACAAGGCTACCACTTCATGGTATACCCTATCCTCATTATATGCATCTTCAGACAATGCGGATTCACAGTTATGTGAGGAACCTATTTCTACCAACTTCTCCTTATATGCATCCAAAACTCACAGTTATGCGAGAAGTACCGCTTTCCCGCCAATACAAGTCATGTGTGCACACCTCAATCTCACTCCTGCCAGTCTCGCACTGGTTTTGGCAACGTGTGGATGTGTGATCTTGTGCTCTTAAACTTATGTTGTTTTTACCTATGGTGCAGGTGATTTTGTGCTTGAAATATTTAACTATGCCTCCTAAGTGTCTGATGTCAAATCCTGGACCATCAGTCAAGTAGCAAAAAACCACTTTAACACTTGAAAAAAGTTGGAAATTATAAACAGGGCAGCGTCAGGTGAAGATAACACAGCTCTGGGATGCTACTTCAGTCTGGGTGAATCCATGATCAGAAATGTAAAGAAAAATGCTGAGAAAATAAAAAGTACAGTGATTGATTCATCACAAGTGTTTTCAAAGATTGTTACCAAAATGCGTAACCCGATTATGACAAAAATGGAGAAAATGTTGAGTTTGTACATTGAGCATGAAACAAAGAAAAGAACACCTAGTTCCAAACATCTTCCTGTGAAAGCTTTGGAAATTTATGGTCGCCTTTGTTTAGAGGCTAGTGAGGAAGTGTCCAGTGATATTGTTAGCTTTACTGCTAGTAGGGGATGGTTTTCTAAGTTTGTTAACTGTCACAGGCTTCACAACTTAGCTGTGCATGGTGAGCAAACTAATGCTGACCACAAAGCTGCTGAACGCTACCCTGTGCAGTTGCGGGCTATGATAGCTGAGTTAGGCATCACACCAAAGCAGGTGTTTAATGCAGATGAGACAGGGTTTTTTTGGAAGAGTATGCTGAAACGCACTTACATAAGTAAGAATGAAAAAACTGCCTCAGGTTTCAAGGCAGCAAAGGATAGATTGACTTTGCTTATGTGTTCTAATGCCGAAGGAGACTGTAAGATGAATCCTGTCTTAGTTTACCATTCACTAAACCCTCATGCTCTTAAGGGCTTGAGTAAGAATATGCTTCCTGTCCACTGGGCAACTAACAAGAAAGCATAGGTCACTGGTCAAATCTTTGAAGATTAGTTTGCTAATCTTTTTCTGTTGAGGCTGAACGCTACTGCTGGGAACAGAATCTTGCCTTTAAAGTTCTTTTGTTGCTTGACAATGCGCCAGCCCATCATTAACATTTGGACAGTATTCATCCTAACCGAACAGTGTGTTTCCTACCACCTAACACAAAATCGCTAATTCAACCATTCGACCAAGGTGTGATATCCACATTCAAGGCATATTTTTTTACGGCGAACTATCTCTCAGATGCTGCAAGCAAAAGACGATTTTGAAAATCCCGGGAGTTTAACAATGGTGAGGGAATGGTGGAAGTCCTTCAACATCAGACATGCCATCAACAACTTTGATGAATCCTGGAAAGAGGTCAGGTATTCCACTCTCAATGGAGCGTGGGAATCAATTTGGGCTGAGTGTGTGCACACCCTCAAGGAGTTTCCTGCCTTCACTGCAGCTGTCCAGGATTGTGTGGCCCTGAGTCATAAAATCGGTGGGGAAGGATTCTCAGATCTCGAGACTGCTGACATGGTAGAACTCTTGGATTCTCATGATGAAGTCAAATCAAGTCAAGTCAACTTTTATTGTCATTTTGACCATAACTGCTGGTACAGTGCATAGTAAAAATGAGACAATGTTTTTCAGGACCATGGTTTACATGACACAGTACAAAAACTAGACTGAACTACATAATAAAAAAAACACAGAAAAAGCTATACTAGACTACAGACCTACACTGGACTGCATAAAGTGCACAAAAACAGTGCAGGCATTACAATAAATAATAAACAGGACAGTAGGGCAAGGTGTCAGTCCAGGCTTCGGGTATTGAGGAGTCTGATAGCTTGGGGGAAGAAACTGTTACATAGTCTGGTCGTGAGAGCCTGAATGCTTCGAAGCCTTTACCCAGACAGCAGGAGGGAGAAGAGATTGTATGAGGGGTGCATGGGGTCCTTCATAATGCTGTTTCCTTTGTGGATGCAGCGTGTAGTGTAAATGTCTGTGATGGTGGGAAGAGAGACCCCAATGATCTTCTCAGCTGACCTCACTATCCGCCGCAAGGTCTTGCGATCCAAGATGGTGCAATTTCCGAACCAGCCAGTGGTGCAGCTGCTCAGGATGCTCTCAATACAACCCCTGTAGAATGTGATGAGGATGGGGGTGGGAGATGGACTTTCCTCAGCCTTCGCAAAAAGTAGAGATGCTGCTGGGCTTTCTTTGCTATGGAGCTGGTGTTGAGGGACCAGGTGAGATTCTCTGTCAGGTGAACACCGAGAAATTTACGATCTCTACCGAGGAGCCATCGATATTCAGCGGGGAGTGGTTGCTCCGTGCCCTCCTGAAGTCAACAACCATCTCTTTTGTTTTGTTCACATTAAGAGACAGGTTGTTGGCTCTGCACCAGTCCATTAGCCGCTGCATCTCCTCTCTGTAAGTTGACTCATCGTTCTTGCTGATGAGACCCGCCACAGTCGTGTCATCGGTGAACTTGATGATATGGTTTGAGCTGTGTGTTGCAGCACAGTCGTGGGTCAGCAGAGTGAACAGCAGTGGACTGAGCACACAGCCCTGGGGGGCCCCCGTGCTCAGTGTGATGGTGTTGGAGATGCTACTCCCGATCAGGACTGACTGAGGGCTCCCAGTCAGGAAGTCTAGAATCCAGTTGCAGAGGGAAGTGTTCAGACCCAATAGGCTCAGCTTTCCAATCAGTTTCTGAGGGATGATTGTGTTGAATGCTGAACTAAAGTCTATGTGTCTTTTTATTTCCGGGTGGGTTAGGGCCAGGTGGAGGGTGGTGGCAAAGGTGTCATCTATTGAGTGGTTGGGATGGTACGCAAACTGCAGGGCGTCCAGTGAAGGGGGCAGCAGGGTCCTGATATGCCTCATGACAAGCCTCTCGAAGCACTTCATGATGATGGATGTAAGTGCAACGGGACGGTAGTCATTTAGGCAGGACACTGAAGACTTATTCGGCACGGGGACGATGGTGGTGGCCTTGAAGCACATTGGAATGGTGGCGCTGCTCAGGGAGATGTTGAAGATGTCAGTGAGAACATCTGCTAGCTGGTCTGCAAATTCTGTGAGCAATCTACCAGGGATGTTGTCTGGTCCAGCAGCCTTCCGTGGGTTGACCCTGCACAGGGTTCAGAATTAAGTGTGGATGACCTGCATTTAACTCAGACTGAAGGTGATAACGATGAAGAGGAAAGTGTCGAGTTGCAGGTGAAGGATTTTATGGTGAAGCAACTGGCAGAATTTTTTAAGGCTGTGGAACAGTTGGCACAAATTGCGATGGACATGGACCCAAGTTTAGAACAGAGTCTGCATTTCAGTTGTTCCCTGCAGTCAAGCCTTCTTCCCTACAAACAAATTTATGCTGAAAAACAAAATGCTGCCAAGCAAACAACCCTCACCACTTTCTTCAAACTGGTGTCATCTCCTGCTGCCAGCAGTACTGAGAGTTCTGTGAGTCTTCCTTCATCCCTTGCTGTGCTTGATGATCCTGACGACCCACAACCATCCATCTCACCCATGTAAAGCAGCCCAACACCACAACAACCACTCATCTCCCGGAGCGAACACACCCCTCACTGTTGGTGAGTACTGTACACCCTAGTATGTTAACTTTCTATGATTTATTACATTAAATATTCCTTAAATTGATGATATATACAAATGTTGCCTTGTGGTACTGCTTTTGTGTCGTATTGGTATGAAAATGTGAATAAATTACAGGTAAAACATATTTAGGAAGCCTTCCAGAATGCATCCTTATTTTCACCATTCAAATAATTATTCACATTATGCGATTTCACATTTTGCGTCAACTGCGAGGAAAGTATCCCCCGCATATAACGAGGATAGGATGTCGTTCTGGGAATGTGCTATTTTATCTGTGTGCCTCTGCCAGTCGGATGAGAATTTAAAGAAGAGCCTGACTACTTATTCAGGTGGATAGTAAAAAAGCTTTGGCTTTGTTTACAGGAAAAAAGAGCATTTCCTTTAATTTTGCCCCAAAATATCACCCAACCCTGGAACCCAGTCCCCAGAAAGTTAACTGTTCATTTTCAGGCTATTTTTACTTATTACTCTTCTAAACAGAGACTGTATTTGTCTGTAATTCAAAATCTTTGATATACAGATTGCTCTGGGACATTTCTGAGGTACAGTCTGCCCTCCTTATCTGCGGATTCCGCATTCACGGATTCAACCAACCGCAGATCAGGAAAACCCGGAAGTTCTCTCTCCAGCACTCGTTGTTTGAGCATGTACAGACTATATATTTCTTGTCATTATTCCCTAAACAATACATGATAACAACTATTTACATAGTATTTACATTGTATTGGGTATTATAAGTAATCTAGAAATGACTTAAAAGTACAGGCAGTCCCCGGGTTATGAACGAGTACCATTCCTGAGTCCGTCTTTAAGTCGGAACAGGTACATCTGGTATTATTTAGCGTCAGTTAGTCAAACGTTTTTCTTAGTATATAGTATATATTTTACCTTTCTATGCATATAAAACACTTAAGAAACATACGTATTTCAATAATTAAACCACTGATAATTCTAGCTTTCATTGGGGCAGTGCCTTTCACATGCTCCATTAAAATTGTTCCAATCATTGACCAATTGTAGCCTGATGCTTTTCCAATGACCGATGGCATTTCACCTCTTTCCGATCACTTTATTACTTCCACTTTATTTTCATTTGTGATCATGATTATTTTCATGAACAGCAACACTGCGGATTCAGAGCTGCGCCGGGTCCTAAAGACCACTGCGCTAAGACATGTTAAATAAAGTCCGGGGTTCCGCTGGGTCCTAAAGACCATCACACTGAGACAGGTTAAATAAGGGACTTGAGCATCCGCATTTTTTGGTATCCATGGGGGGTCTCGGAACCAATCCCCCACGGATAAGGAGGGCCAACTGTATAATAAAGTGTTAGAAAAATGGCAAGTTCTTTCTTTCTTTTTCACTTGAGTCTTAAATGCTGCCCTTTCCTGAAAATTTCTCTATTTCTATTTGATCCCTCTTTTTATCCCTCCCAGGGTATTTAACAACCTGTGATTTTAAGAACGCAGAAGCAAAGCACTCACTCACAAGATCTCACTGTGCATTCGCCATTTTTGTAAGGCTGGCTGTTGACATCTAGGACCTACTATAGATGTCAATGGAACTGTAGGATTGTATTCACTTTGAAGTACTTAAAAATTCTTTGAGAATCAGTACTGATCATGTAAATTCAGTGCTCAGTTCTGAGCCTGACCCAGTCTGGCAAAGTTCCAGTTGGTTATCAAATCTTGGTGTATACTTATTCCTAGAAATGTATTCTCAATCCTTTATTTTAGCTTTTAAATTGCCAAACCCAGTAAGCAAAATGCAAAAAAACCTTCTTTTTCACAGTTCTTGTGTAAAAGTGATGAACATGAAAGCAGCAGAGACCTGCAAGGACTGACATTCCTCGAACAAATAACTATTCAAGGACTAAATTTGTCTCTCTATCGGTGACCCAATAGTATTGTCTCTTATCTTGACAAGCAGATGTTCCTTTTCATGTGCACCAGAACAGCTGTCTGTCATCCAGTACCCTCTCTGTCTGCAATCTTTACTTTCCTTGCAGAGACAGAACTGGGCTAGAATTGCAAGATCATTGGGATCAGTGCTTCAGATAATGCCATATTTGATAAATACAAGTTTAATTGTATTAAGAATTGAATTTATAAAAGAAAAAAAATTAAAAATTAAATACAAGAGATTCGGCAGATGCTGGGAAATTAAATATTTTGGTTTGAGAAGGCTCACTATTTTTTCAGGACAAGAATGCAGCCTGTCCAATGTTGCTAGCAACTTGAGAACAAGCAAAGTTTGTAAGAGAGGTAGGTACAAAATTCTGCACCTTCTCTGAGCTGTTCAGTTCTCTCAAACTTTATTTTTAAGGAAAAACGTTGTAGGGATCACATTTATACATATTTTTAAAGATAGCATATCTATCCCTTGAACTATCTGGTTACTTAATGCCAATCTGACTTGGTTCCATTGTTGCTACTGTACTTATTCCTTGGCCAAGTGCTTCCACTGTGCTGGCATTGTCCTCAAATCCATGGATAACTGAAGGCAGCATGCTTCTTAGTTAAAATGCTTCGAGCACTTCCAAGAAAAAAGCTAGTTTTGAAGGGTATAACATGTAACACAAATCTTTCCATGCTCTTGGGCTATCAAAGCTCAGAAATCTACTCTAACTCAGTGATGCAGTCAGCAGAATATTTACAAACTGTGAATCACACCTGGTCACATTAACCTGGAATAAGCTCCTGAAGCATCAATTGCATCCCACCAGCCTTTCCTGGTAAGCTCCAGAAAGGCTACAACAGACAGCAGAGTCATATCCTCAGACTTTTCATTGCTGTCAAAGGAATTTTTGTGAAAGCATCTGATATTCACCAAGCATTCAAAAATCTACTATTTTAATATAATTGTATCAAGTTTTTTTTAAAAAATAGAATGCTTAGAATACCTAGGGGAAAAAAATAAATCATCTGGAAGATTCAGTCTGTCGTGCAGCTGTTCTTCCATTGAAATTAGGGAATCACTGAACTGATTAGGCATGAAATAAGGCCCATATTTCCTAGTGTAATGGTTGGGAAACTGTCAGAAGTTGGCACTATCCTGATGAGACTTCATAAGGACTCCAACTTCAAGTCAAACTAAAATAACAGCAACAGATGTGTCAAGAAGTTTGAGACTTCAGTGATTAAGTGAATGTCTTTGGAAGTACTTCTGATTCTTAACCTGGCCCTCTCCCCATCCCTATAAACCTCATAGGTAGATTTGCTGTTTCATTTCCGGCCTCTTGATTACAACTAAATTCTGGAATTTTCTCCCCAAACTTCTTCACTTATTATATTGTCTCTCCTCCTTTAAGAAACTCATTAAACATAACTCTGACTAAGCTTCTTTTTATCATTTTCCCTTGAGCCTGACTGCCATTTGTGTCTGAAAGTGCTCTTATAAAGCATCTAAAATCACAGTGTTTCATTAAAGGCATTACACTGGAGGAACTTTTTGTATAAAGCAGTTTGTATACATCCTGTGGTTTGTTTTATTTACAATGTAGGAAGTGTGAAAATTAATACCTTATGGAAATCCCATTCAATAAAAATTCCCACAGTGCAGCTGTGTAAAGTAAAATTCTCAGAGCCATGTTAAAGTTTTATTCAAGTTCCAGTGGCAGTAATTGTATAATGTCTTCCAAGCTGGATTAGTTAACTAGAGTGCTCTTAGTTTGTTAAGCTCTAAAGGCCAAACAAAGGATTACAGATTTGTTCTTGAAAATTGTGTTTCAATTCAGCGATCCATTTTGGTCAAAAATTCAGATGGCTAAATGGGTTCACATTGACATTTCTTGAGACTATATGGAAACATTTTAAATTAAATTAGCTTTATACTTCTGTGTTTTGCTGCCTTGCTGCCAGTGTGTGCAAGAAAGAAACTGACAAATGGGAGAACAATATTTTAATCTGGAAATTTTTGAATTATATTATGATTGAATGTGACTATCTGGTACAGAAATTGCAAAGCACCTGACCCCCAGACCCTACAAATGATTGTAAGGACTGCTGAGAGGATTATTGGGGTCTTTTTTCCACCTATTAGAAATACTTATCAGAAACACTGTGTACCCAATATTGTCAGTAATCCATCCAACAATCTCTAGTCCCCTTACCATCAGGCAGGAGATACCGTAGCATTAAGATGAGAACTGACAGGATGGGAAACACCATCTTCCCCCAGGCTGGAAGAGTGAACTCCCAGGTCCCATCACACATGATGCACCCATAGCATTATAAACAAGAGAAAATCTGCAGATGCTGGGAATCCAAGCTGTATGCACAAAATGCTGGAGGAACTCAGCAGGCCAGACAGCATTTATGGAAAAAAAAGTACAGTTGATGTTTCAAGCTGAGATCCTTTAGCAGGACCCCTGTACTTTTTTCTAAAGATGCTGCCTGGCCTGCTGAGTTTCTCCAGCATTTTGTGTGTGTTGCTTATTATTTATTTATTCTATTTGTGGTAGTATTACTTTATAATGATGTATGTGTGAGTTAAAAGTTCTGCATTGTACACCTTGGTCTATACACTTGGTGTACACTGTTTCGTTTGGCCATATGCATGCATACAGTTAAACAGCAATAAACTGAACTTAAATTTCAAGTTCAACTTGGGGCAGTTGGGAAAGAGGGGAAAAACACACCTATTGCTACTGAGACTGACATTGACAAATACAGAATTATTTCAAACATTAATTTAGCAATATGGAAAAGAGAATGCAGACAAGTACAGTAACAAGAGGTCCATGTTTTGATGCCCCTTTGGAGAACTTGTAAATTAATCTGCTATCTCATTTTATGTATAACAAGATTACATTTAGATAGATTTGAATAAATACCACTCCAAGGCACTATAGTGAGACATAAACAGTCACAATTAGGCAGTGAGCCAAGAGGTATAAACAAATAAACTATTCATCTTACCCATAAGCTTGTCATTAACAGGAGTAAAACACTCAGGCCATTTAATAGAATATCAGAATGAAAAAATAGATTTGTATTAATGTAATGAAAATTCTCTTTCAGAATATCTCAAAGTATTTTTCACCCATTCTGGTTCCCATTGTATTGTAGAAAATGTGCCAGATGCTTAACAGTAAACTTCCATAAACATCAGTATTATGTAGATTAGAGATTGTGTTTCTGTGCTGTTAATTAAGAAATTAATGTTGGAAAATGTACTTACTGTTTGAAGCAATAGGATAACAGTGTAATCTTTTGCATTTATTAGGGAGAGGCTAAACAACCTTGGTTTAAGGTGTCATTTGAAGGACTCTAGATGCAACGCTCATCATCATTATAGCTTGGCACACCAGACATCCAGCCACTCCAGTTTTGTTTGGTTGATGTTGAGCAGGTCAGTGTCAGCTAAGTGAAGTGAGAGTGGGCAGTTGTGCAGAACATGTTCAATGTTCTGCACTCTTTCACCACACTCACGGGATTTGCAGGGCTTTAAACCCCACTTCACCATATTGTCTCCCATCCTACAAGCTCTCGCTCTGTTGAGAGTGCACCACTTCCGTCTGTCAAGCAGTGCCCCATCTGGCACCATTTCTGTGGGGTCTTGCACTTTATTGTTTGGTCGGGTTCTGGCTTCTGTTTGTTGCCAGAGGTCAATCCTGGATGTTTGGGGGGATGTTTGTGCCCATGATTATTCGGCAGGCTTTGTTAAGCAACGGGTTTATTTTCTTCGCATGGGCTGATCTGCCCCACACAGGTGCACAGTATTCTGCAGGTGCGTAGCAGAGTGCTAGGGCAGTTGATCGAAGTGTGAGAGCATTGGCTCGCATTTCATGCCTGCTAATTTTTCTCAAGAGAGAACTGCGAGAGCCAATTTTACCTCAGAGTTTTTGGATGTGGGTGGCAAATGAAAACGTCCTATCCAGTGTTACGCCCAGGTAAACTGGAGTCAGATGGTGTTCGAGCTCCTTCCCACACCAGAAGATCGTGAGTTTCCGAGCTGCTTCTTGATTCTTCAGGTGGAATGCATACACTTGAGTTTTTGATGGATTTGGGTTCAGAGACCATTTTTCATAATATTGCTTCATTGCTTCGAGGACTGCTGTAAGCCGTACTTCAACTTCTTGGAAAGAGTTAGCTTGTGTTGCTATGCATAGGTCTTCTGCATAGATTAATATGCGCCTTAGGAAAGGTTGGTTAGTCGTTTGTGTAAACATTAAATAGTAGAGGTGCCAGGACTGATCCCTGTGGTAGTCTATTCCTTTGTGGACGCCACCTACTCTTAATTCCAGCTCAGCTGACTTGCTGACTGTAAGGATGTGCTGTGGCAGCATTTCCATGTATTTAAAAAGTTTCTGACCTAGCATTAAACAAAAGTAACATTGCTCCTCATACTGTTAGCCTTCACATAAATTCTTTGGCGTTCATGTATGAACAAGCATTTTAGCCTCTGGTATCCATCACCATGTTACTGTCATTAGTTAAAAAACGTGATAGAGATATTGCCAGATATGTCACTGTTCAACTGATATTTAATCATTTGGATTTTTGACCAACAGGGAGGCTGACTTGAAGCAGAATTTTGACAGATTCAAGAGCAATTTAGCAATCTTTTGTCTGACTCAGGAATATATAAAAGTTTCAGTTGATATTTAGCATGGCACGATCAGTTATGTTTGCTTACTCTTTGATAAGCTGTGGGTGACATTTCAGACCAGAATTATAGTCTCTCATTAGGATGGTATTGCCAAAAAGTAGTACAAGTGACAAGCTGTCCTGGTGTTGCTATCTAGTTGGTTGTTCACATATCCACTGTGAGTGCTGCTTCAGCTTTCAAGTCAACAGAAGTGATATCTTGAATTTAAACCTTGTTAGACCAGACCATAGGACATAGGAGCGGAATTAGGCTATTTCACCCACTGAGTCTGCTCTCACAATCCATCATGGCTGCTTTATTATCCTTCTCATCTCCATTCTCCAGCCTTCTCCCCATAATGTTTGACACTATGACTAATCAACCAATTTGTCAACCCCTGGTTTAAATATACTCAGTACATTGGTGACCACAACAGTCTATGGCAATGAGTTCCACAGATTCACCACCCTCTGGTTAAAGAAATTCTTCCTCATCTCTGTTCTAGTTGGATGTTCCTTTATTCTGAGGCTGTGCCCTCTGGTCCTGCCTCTCTGACTATAGGACACGTCCCATCTATATGCACTCCATCTAGACCTTTCAGTAATCAACAGGTTTCAATGAGATCCCCCCCCCCCAATGAGATCCTTCTAAACTTCAGTGAGTACAGACCCAGAGTCATCAAACACATTTCATATATTAACTCTTTCATTCCTGGAAACACTCTCATGAATCTCCTCTGGATCCTCTCCAATACTAGCACATTTTTTTTAGATGAAGCGCCAATACTACTCACAACTCCAAGCACAGTCTAACTAATGTTTTAAAAAGCCTTGGTTCTACATACTTGCTTTTATATTTTAGTCCTCTAAAAATAAATGTTAACAAGCTTACCACCAACACAACCTGTGAGTTAACCTTTATGGAATCCTGCACCTGGTCTCTCAAATCCCTTTGCAACTCTGATTTTTGAATTTTCCCCCTTTTTAGAAAATAGTCTATGCCTTTCTTCCTTATAGTAAAGTGCATGACCATACATTTCCCTACATACTTTATCTGTGTCGTCTTTGCCATTATTCTAATGTATCTTAGTCCTTCTGCAGACTCCCTGATTCCTCATTGCTACTGCCCTTCCACCTACCTTTGTAACATCTGCAAACTTGGCCACATCGCCATCAATTCCTTCATCCAAATCATTGACATATACCGTGAAAAGATGTGTTACCATGCCAACTCCTGTGGAACATCACTAGTCTCTGGCAGCCAACCAGAAAAAGCCTCGTTTATTCCCAATCTTTGCCTGCAGCAAGTCCACTGATCTTCTATCTATTCAACTATCTTTCCCATAATTCCATGGGGTTAAGCCCCCTCTGAGTGGCATCTTGTCAAAAGCCTTCTGAAGATCCACGAAAACAACATTCACTTCTGCTCCATTGTTTATCTTGCCTGTTAGTTCCTCAAAAGAATTTGTATAGATTTATCAGACAAGAATTCCCCTTAAGGAAACCAAGCTAACTTTGGCCTATTTTATCATGCCTCCAAGTACACTGAAACTCATCCCTAATAATGGAGTCCAACATCTTCCCACCCTCCAAAGTCAGGTTAACTGGCCTATAATTTCCTTTCTTCTGCCTCTCTCCCCTTTTTGGAGTAATATTTGGAATTTTCTAATTTTCCAGAACCATTAAAGAATCTAATGATTCTTGAAAGAGCACCACTAATGCTGCCACAATCTCTTCAGCTACCTCTTTCAAAACCATCTGGTCCAGGTGCCTTAACCACCTTTAGGCCTTTCAGCTTCCCAAGCACCCTCTCCTACTCCCTGATACTCTCAAATTTCTGGCTAATGTTTTCCACAGTGAAGACTAACACAAAATCCAGCATTTATTTGTCCCTCAGCGTCATTTTCTAGCAGTCTGATTTTCACACTTGCCACTCTTTTACTCATTATGTATCTGAAAAATACATTGTATCCTCTTTTAAATGTAAGTTGGGATCCTATTATGTACTTTACAGCACAAATGGCATTTTGGGACATAACTGGGAGCACTGTGTCCCACATTTAATCAACACAGTTTCAATTATGCCTCCAAATGAAGACATGGTAATTTTCCATTGGTGCTTAATCATGTACATGACATATTCTCCGAAACATAACTTCATTAGACTTAAAATATATTTCTAGGAAATCCTTCACCCATTTCCTGATAGAAAAATTTAGCTGCATCCTTTATCTAATTTCACTGGTTCAGTTTGTGGATCTCGTTAATTTGTTTAGGAGGGAATTAAGCATTAAAACATTTTTCAGCCCCTTATTTATCTTCATGATTACTCCCTGCAGCTTCAGTTGGTTGACCAAATAAAAAAATAATCAGACATGCCCATCTTCTTCCACAGTAATCCTGAAATCTATTTATGTTGTTTTCAGAGAACAGTTCCAAATTTACAAAGTATTTACATCACCTAGGTGTGTATTCTAAACCAAGCAATATCACCTTTGGTGTATTATCGTGTTCAGTTACAGATAAAATAAACTGGCAAGCAAAAAACATGTTTTAGTCTTTGTCCATTTCTTATCATCAAGAGTTCCCTTCTGGGATTGCTGTGGTGAAGATGGAATGTACTGTCTAGTTTTTAATTTTGAAATTAAGTGGTTCAGCAACATGCTGAGCAGATTCACTTCTTTACCTATTGTTGAGATGGTCTGTACTTCTGTGATCTTTTGGATTAGTAAAAATTTACCAAAAGCACACATTGGAGCCACTTTTATTTCCTGTACTTGCATGCCAATGGGACGATTTGACCCTAGCCAGTATTTCATGACTTCCTGACTACTGCAGCTGTCCAAGTGAAATAATTTTCTTGTCCAAAACAATCAGTGTGTACTTAATTGTGCAAATTAGGATCCTACTCTAATGATCACTAAATGTTCGCTTGACGTTGCCTTTCAGCAGAGTTCAATAGTGTGCTCAACCTAGCTGAAGCAGAAACCTTCAGATAAACCACTGCAGTTTCTAACCCCACGGATGGAGCTTGTTTTGTCACTGTTGTTTTGGTGCTTGTTGTGTTCTGAGCTGTTCTGCAAAGTAATGTGGGTATGCTATATGCTGGTGCTGGAATGTGAGGCAACACTTGCGGGCTGCCCCTTTCACATCCTTGGGTGTGTTAGTTGTTCATGGAAATGTTGCATTTCACTATGTTTTTGATAAACCTGAATATTGAATCTTAATGGAAATTGCCCAGATTTTATCTTTGGTTCTTCCTTGGGGCTGAGCTGCTGGATGTTACTGCACATCCTGGTTCAAGACCCACTGGTTGACACTTGTTCTTTGCTAGGACCTATTGGTGTTTTTTAGATGAGAGCTGAGTATCAAGCTATTGAGGATAAGCTCAAACATGAATGAATTTGGGCTCACAAAAATTAACTCTGAACATTGGCAAACTAAACAACCCATTCTTACAAGTAAGGCAGATACATGAGGAAAAGTAACCCAGACATTTACAAGGAAATGTTTGCTCTGTCACCATGGCAACTGTACTTCTAGGCACCAAAGAAGTAAACAATGAGAGCTTAACAAAAAGAAGAGAAAGCACTCCCATGTGAGCATTCTAACATCTGGTTAATATCATTAAATGTTGCAACATTTATCTTGGAAAAGCTGCTGCTTTATATTTGTCAGTTGTTCAACACTGTCAATTAGTTTTAGATAGAGTGCCTAACTTTATGCCTGAGCACTGATTATATGGAAAATGGACTGAACATAAAGCCTTTACTGATTAGCTGATCGTGTTACGTTTGGATATGTCTGAAGAATGTCTATATCAAGGCACTGAAACTGTTAAAAGAAACAAAATAATTACCTACTGTTGTGTTTTTTATATTTGAGTAATATTGTAAATATATTGTTTGATTAAGCATTCTTTGTTTATTTACATAATTAATTATGTTAAAAGTACCATAGGTGAATGCCATACACTGTTACTCCACCATGTCATATGTGCACACCTCACTAAAAGTAAAACTAAATAGACACATTATTCCGGGCTCCCATGTTTTGCTTTCAATTAGCCCTGGAGTTAGAAAATATGTCAGTGGCAAGGTGAAAACTTTAAAATGAACCTGAGAAGACTACATATTTTTCTTTGCAACGGGAGAGAGGTAGTCTATTTTAAAAAGAAGGCAGAAAATGGATGAAATTAAGGCGTTCATAAACAGTACCAGGTGATAATAATCATGAATCATTTGAAAAACAAAAATGGCTGGCTACTTCGGAAAGATAGATGCATTCGATTGAACAGTGAGTAACTGGATGTCATGTACTTAATGAATTGAACAATATTTTGAAGCAAATGAAATATCCAATGAAAAGCAAGTGTCAGTACTGTTTGCCTTGATGTTTAACTGCCCCAACCAAAGTGAAGATATTGGAAATGTAATACAGGAATATTTAGAACTGAAACCATTCTTGATTGTAAAATGCTTTAGATTTCATAAACAAAATCAAAAGGAAAGGGAAACCATTTCAGCTTACATGGCTAAATTGAAGAAATTATCAGTTTAGTGATGGGCTTAATGACGCACTGAGGGATCAGTCAGTTTCTGGAACCTTTCAAGAAAGCATTTAAAAACTGCTCCTAACTGAAGTATAACACGCAATTTAAAAGAGCAGTTGAAGTCATTATATCAATGGAAACAGCAGCTAGAGACACAATTGAGTTGTTGTCAGGAATGAAAGTGAGCAAAATTGCAACACTTAAACAGAAACCTGACTGGGTGAACAAATTGTGTCAACATTGTGGCAGTAGCTCAAATACACCAGACTAATACAGGTTTAAAGGCAAAACTTACAGAAAACACAAGGAAGTAGGACACATACAAACAGCAACTGGACAAACAAAAAATAAGGGTCTGCACAGGGAAGAGGAAAAGAGAAAAAAGTTATTTTTCGGTTTCAAAAAGAGCACTACGAAAAATCTAATGATGAGCATGGCACAGAACTGAGTAGTCCTTAGATTTACAATTTGAAAACTAACAAGAAACAAGCAATATGGATGGCAAATGAATTAAAATGGATTTGTACATTGGCTTGGCTGTTTCAGACATTCCATAATTGAGTTTGAACAGTATTTTGAAGATACAGAACTGAAGCCTGCAGATATCCAACTGAGAACTTATGCTGGAGGAAAGATAACTCCTATGGGAAGGACATTCATAATAACAGTGAAATACAACAACCAACAAGCTACATTGGGCTTGTATATGGTAAAAACAGGAGGGCCAGTATTGTGTGGGCGTGATTGGCTGAGACAATAGCAACTTGACTGGAGATCCATCCACCATTTGCATACCACACCCCCTGCAATAGAATGAACTGAAAGCAAATTAAGAAAGTTACTGAATAATGGCTTTGGAAATCTCAAACATATCAAGGGTAAAGTAGTGTTAAATGAAAATGTCACACCCAACCTTTACAAAGCCCATCCAGTTCCTTATCCCATCTATGAAAAAGTAGTCAGTGAGCTAGATCATATGGAAGCTGAAGAAGTTCTTTCCAAGGTTGAGTGCAGACCATGGTAATGCCGGAGGTCCCAGTAGCCTAGAAGAAATGGTCTGTCATAATCTGTAGTGATTTTAAGGTCACCATCAACCCAGTACTGCAAGTAGATCAATACCCTCTGCATAGGATAAACATCTTCGCAAAGCTTACTGGAGGGAAACAATTCAACAAAGTTGACTTGCATAGCTGAGGCATACCTACAGATGGAGATGGAAGAACAGCCAAGTTACAGGAATCCCCTGTTTTCCAAACGTTCGCTTTACGACACCTCGCTTTTACGAAAGACCTACATTAGTTACCTGTTTTCGCTAACCGAAGAGTTTTCGCTTTTATGGAAAAAGGCAGCATGTGCCCTGAGCAGCCAAGCTCTGCCCCCGGAACTGCATTCAGCATCAAGCCGCCATTGCTTAAACACGTGTCTGTGAGCATCTGTGCTTTATCTCGATTTATTTTGTGCATCCGTTAGCAAGATGTGTCCTAAGGTATTGGAAAAGCCTAAGACAGCGTGTAAGCATGTTACGCTTAGTGTAAAACTGGACGTAATTAAGCGTTTCGATCATGGTCAAAGAAGTAAGGACATTGTCCGCACATTGAACTTGCCTGCACCCACCATTCGCAATATTTACAGGCAGAAAGAAAGAATCTTGAAAGCTGTCGATGTTACTATTGGTTCTGCTCGTAGCAAAGTGGTCTCTTTTAGTCTGCTGGGAACTTTTCAGCACCTTCATAGTTTAACATTTTCTGGAGAGAGTGCTTTGGCTGATACTGAAGCTGCAGAAAAGTTCCCAGCAGAACTGAAGAAAATAATTACAGAAGGTGGTTATTCATATAAGCAAGTGTTTAACTGTGATGAAACTGCAATTTATTGGAAATAATTGCTGAGCACCCCAACCTCCAGTGATTCAGCCTAACGCACCATCATCAGTGTGCTCGCTGTCTTCCCATTTCCGGTAAGTGAAACGGCACTGGGCGTACATTATTTTTACTTTATATAGGCTGTGTATTTTTATGCATTATGTGGTATGATTTGGCAGCTTCATAGCTTAAAGGTTACTGGAGAGACTGCTTCCGCTATGCTAGTAGCGCTACATAGTTAGATATTCACTATGTTAGACAGTGCTGCAATGATTGCAGAAAAGTATTTCTATTTTATATAGGCTGTGTATTTATCATATCATTCCTGCTTTTACTACATGTTACTGTTATTTTAGGTTTTATGTGTTATTTGGCATGATTTTGTACAGGCTCCCCCACTATTCGAAGGTAGAGCGTTCCTATGAAATGGTTCTTAAGTCGGAATGTCATAAAGTGAAGAAGCAATTACCATTTATTTATATGGGAAAAATTTGTGTGTGTTCGCAGACCCAAAACATAACCTACCAAATCATGTCAAATAACACATAAAACCTAAAATAATAGTAATATATAGTAAAAGCAGGAATTATCTGATAAATACACAGCCTATATAATGTATGAATACTTTTCTGCAATTATTGCAGCACTGTCCACTGCAGCGAAAATCTCATGCAAGCACTCTCGGCAGCACTCGTGCCAAAAATACGCAGCGCAAGCACTCCTGGCAGAAACACTCTTTCCAGTAACCTTTAAGCTACAAAGCTACCAAATAACACATAAAAATACACTGCCTATATAAAGTAGAAATAATGTATGTACAGTGGAGTTCCACTTACCGGAATCGGAAAGAGAGCGAGCACACTGATGATGGTGTGTTAGGCTGAGTCGTCGGAGGTTGGGGTGGTGGGAGGTAGAGGAGACTGGGGTGTCATCTCATCGTCATCTGTTTTCATCAGGGTAGGCAGGTCACCTTCTGCTATATCTGCCTGCCTCAATGTCAAAGGTCGAGTTTCGTCGTCTGCTGTGGCTGATGTGGGAAGGCTTGAAAAACGACAGTATGCTTGACTGCTTAGCCTCGCGCATTTTTCTATCATACACTTCTTTGTAAGCACTCAAACCATCCTGCAAATATGCCCTAAACCTACAAAACCCTTCAAAATTAAAGTAGTACTTTTCTGCAATCATTGCAGCGTTGTCAATCGCAGCAAAAATCTCAAGCAATTACTTCCCGTTCAGTTCCTGGAGGACTTCACTTTCAGGCCATTCGCTACTGCATTCGGTTTCAAATTTTATCCTTTCCTCTTCATCAGCTCTTCATCTGTCAGTTCTTGGTCATGGGATGCCAACACCACTTCACCCTCATCTTTGTCAGCTTCCACAAACCCACCCTCCTTAGCCAAACTCACTATGTCCTTACTTTGTTCACCACGATGGAAACGCTTAATTATGTCTAGTTTTACGCTAAGTGTAACACCCTTACACGCTCCTTTAAGCTTTTCTGATACCTTAGAGCTCACCTTGCTAACGGATACACAAAATAAATTGACGTAAAGCACAGGTGCTCACAGGCATGTGTTTAAGCAATGCCGGCTAGAATACAGTTTTGGGGGAGGAATTTAGCTGCTCAGCATGCACTGACTTTTTTCGTAACAGTGAAAATACCTTCTGTTAGCGAAAACAGGTAACTAATGTAGGTCTTTCTTAACAGCGAGTTGTAAAGCAAATGTTTGAAAAATGGGGGACAACTGTACGTTATCTTTTGGGTCTGAGAATGCTCTTAAATTTTTCCCAGATTAATAAATGGTAATCGCTTATTCACTTTACAACGTTCCAGCTTACGAACCGTTTCATAGGAATGCTCTACCTTCAGATAGCAGGGGAAACCTGTATTTCTCACCATAAATAGTTACATAGGGGTTTATCGCTATAATAGGCTTCCTTTTAGCTAGCACCTGTACTTGCACTCTAGCAGAAAGCTATGGACCAGGTGCTGCAAGGCTGCGCAGGCACTCAGGATTACCTTACTGATATCACTGTTACCAGTAAGGATGACAAGGACCATCTCCAAAATCTCAAGACAGTGTTAAAACAATTAGAAGATTATGAGCTCAGAGCATTACGTAACATGTGTGAACTCTTTAAACCAAGCATCACTTACTGTGATCACATCATTGACACACAAGTATTACACAAGTGTGCTGAGAAAATTCAAGCAATGATGGACCCACAAGGCCAAAGGCCTCAGTATTTGTCAATAACTATAACAGGTTCCTGCCAAAACTGGCTACTGCACTGCACCCCTTGAATTCATTGCTACAGATTGGGAAGAAATGGCAATGGACAAAGCAGTGTGAAATGGCTTTCAAAAAGGTAAAGGGAATGGTGGCATCAGACACTGTACTCGCACATTATCAAGCACATTGTCCAGTGAAGCTTGCTTATGGCATCTCAACTTATGGTACAGGTGCAGTAAAGACACATGTTATGAGTGATGAAAATGAATATCCCATAGCTTTTGCATTATGTTCTCTTACCACTGCAGAAAAACATTATGCATAGATTGACAGAATGGCTTGGAATCTGTTTTGGGGTGTAAAATATTTCAACCAGTACTTGTAAGGGAGAGAGTTTACCCTTGTTACTGATCATCAACCACAAAAGTCCATTTTCAATTCACAGAAAGGTGTTCCACTAATAGCAGTAGCATGAATGCAGAGGTGTGCTGTTTCTTGGAGGCCACAGTTACAGGATCATCTTCAAAAGGAGAACTGACTAATCATGTAAATGCTAGTGGATTTTCCTGTTTACCCTTGGGAAAAGAAATACGTGAAAAACTTACAAATGAGGATACTTCTCTTGATGCATCCTCCCTAAGCAAGTTGAAAGGCTCCTATAACAGCAGTGATAATCCAAAGGGAATGGAGTAAAGTGCCTATACTGACTCAGGTTTACATAACCACCACCAAAAATGGCTGGAATGTTCATCAGAAATTCTAGTTCCCCCATTTTTACCAGCTTGGCGTGAACTTGACCTTGACAGGGGTTGCTTTTTGTAGGGATTGCGAGTTGTTGTACCGGGCAATCTGGAGCTAAAGTGCTGGAAGAGCTGCATGCATGTAGGCGTGGTCAAAATCGAAGCGTTGGCTCAAAGCTTCTGGTGGCCTGCCATAGATCAGCAGATCAAGTAACTGATCTGTTCAGGATGCCAATATGTCCAGAAGATGTCAAGAGCAGCATCTCTCCATCCCTGGGAATGGTTTGCGTTACCCTGGCAGAGTCAATTGCTAGAGAAGAAAGGTGTTCAGAGCTGCCAGAACCACTTCCAGAGTCAATACCTACAACCTTCACAGAGGAGGCCCAGAAGCTCCTGGACTTCACAGCCACAAGTCTTGGGCACACATATATAGCTAGGGTACCTAAGACTTCTGCACATTATTGTATTTGGCAATGTAGAGCAGGGAATGGCAAGAGTAGAGTAGTACGGGAAGGTTGTAAAACAAGTGGCAGAGAAGGAGTTCCAGAGGTAGAGGGGGAGGGACATGCAGTTGCAGACATGAGGCAAGGTTATTTGATTTCAAACAATTGTTTAATTCATCATAACAGAATGTCTCTCTGGTGCTTCCTACCGCCTTCCCTCTCCCTCTTTTCCCAACTATGCCCTGCCAGCGCTCTTCCTGCCCCCATCCCACTCTCAGTCCACAACAGAGACCCATATTGGAATCAGGTTTATCATCACTCACGTATGTCATGAAATTTGCTTTTTGTAGCAGCAATGCATTAAAATTACTACAGTACTGTGCAAAGGTCTTAGGTACCTTTGCTTTATATGTTTGTGCCTAAGATTTTTGCAGAGGACTGGGTGTGCTTTATATATTTATTACTAGAGAGCTATACATTACATATTTGAGTTTAGATGCATTCTATATTGAGTTATAGTTAAGCAATGAGAAGTGTTGTGGATGTAATATTTCAGTAGTATTTGAGTAATATTGTAAATATATTGTTTGATTAAGCATTCTTTGTTTATATGATTCATTATGAGTTGTATATAAAAGTACGTGAATGGTATACACCATTATGCTGCCACATGTTATGTCTGCACCTCGGTAAAAGTAAAACTAAGTAGACACTCTATTCTGGGCTCCTGTGCTTTTCTTTTGATTAGTATCTTGAGATAGAATACATAACACCTACCTTGTACTGAGGAAGATAGTGATCTAACAGACACATTTATTGACAACATTAATTGCTGTAAAGGTCATGAAGAACTTTGGATATTCTGAGGGCAGGAAGTAAATAATGAAAGCATGAACAACACACACAAAATGCTAGAAGAGCTCAGCAGGTTAGGCAACATCTATGGAGGGAAATAAATATCGGTGATTCAGGCTGAGATCTTGATGGAGGCTTTTGGCCTGACATGTTGGCTGTTTGTTTCCCTGATAGATGCCGCCTGACCTGCTGAGCTCCTCCATCATTTTAGGTCGGTTGCTGAAGATTTCCAACGTCTTCAGAATCTCTTTGTCATCATAATGAAAGCGTGTTCTTTTCGTTCATTCATTTAACTCACTTATCTGCTCTCCCAGTCTTCCCTGCTCTTTTTGTGTCCCTTTTCATTCTCTAGTCACCCATCGCAAGACAGAATGTGAAATACTGCAAGAAATTTGGCAGACTCCCTGAAAGCATGAAAGAATTTGTATTATTTATTATTCTCTAACTACCAAACTATAGAGCAATCGCCAGAAGGTCTTTATGAATCATGATCTTGCTCCCTATGTTCATAAAGGCCTGAACTTTGGTGTATGTGGCCACTGCTGTGAGGGGAATAATTTACATTCAGCCTTTAAACTGACTTGTGCACACATGCTATGAGTCTGGTACCCACTGAAAGATGCCGAAGGCTAAATCTGTCATTCCATCCTGGCTCTCAAACTTTCATAGTACAACCTAACCTTGCTAGGAATTTTCTGTCTCAAAACCTGTTGTAAGTTGGACTTGGAAATGAACGCTAGAGAGAAAGTCAGGGTCCTGATGAAGGGTTTCAGCCCAAAATGTCGGCAGTTTACCTTTTTCCGTAGATGCTGCTTGGTCTGCTGAGTTTCCCCAGCATTTTGTGTCAATGGACAGCTCCATGTATACAACTAACCAGAAGCTTCAGTGATAAACCAGGTCTGTTCTGAACAATGCCTTGTGTAGCAGGGATACATTTTTAACAATGTGCTAATAGCAGGACATTCATCTCTTGCTTCAAGAATGATTTGGTTTTTTGGGGTACCATCCCGTCAGGTCAACAGCTATTTCACTGGCTTTTCACTCAGTCTCCGAAAATCAATGAAACTGCAAACATCTGCATGCTGAATAGACCCTTCTCAGGCTTCCATCCAGATACAGGTATTGATTATGACCAATATTTTGATGACAAGCTCTGCCATCTTCATAAGGGATGATGCCTGGGCATGTCTACTCTGGTGATATTTATACCCTCGTAGTCTGTCCCTCCTGATTGGTTAGTCGTCATCCAATCAGGTTTCTGTTCTTCTATCTTGTTTACAATTGAATTCCAGTTCTTACTTAGATTGAGACCTTTAGCTTTGTTAAAATTCTTCCACTCTTCGTTGACTAAAGCTCTGCATTCAACACTATCATCCCCTCAGAATTAATCAAAAACCTCCTAAAGCTGGCCCTTGGTACCTTTCTGTGCAACTGGAGCCTCAATTTCCTTATTTGCAGACCTCAGTCAGTTCAGATTTCGCTTTTAACCCCATTCTCCTACCATCTCTCGGTAACCTTTCACACCTGACTAATCAAGAACCTACCAATACACTGCCTTAAGTTCCAATACCTGACAATACCTGCCTTAAGTACACCTGCACAACTATCTGTGGCAGCAAATTTCACAGATTCGTCACTCCCTGGCTCAAGAAAATTCTCCTCTTCCCCGTTCCAAATGGATGTCTCTCTGTTCTGAGGCTGTGCCCTCTGATCCTTGACTTCCCCATCATATGGTATGTCCTCTATACATCCACTCTATTGAGAGCCTTCAGCTTTCAATCAGTTTCAATGAGATCCCCACTCATTCTTCTGAATTCCAGTGAGTATAGGCCGAGAGCCGTTAATCTGTCCTCTTATGGTAATTCTTTCATTCCCAGAATCATCCTCATGAACCTCCTCTGAACCATCTCCAAAGTCAACACATCCTTTCTTAGATAAGAGGCCCTAGACTACTCACAAAACTCCTAGTGAGGCCTCACCAGTGCCATATAAAGCCTCAACATTACATCCTTGCTTTTACATTCTAGCCATTCGAAATGAATAACAAACACGAGAAAATCTACAGATGCTGGAAATCCAAAGCAACACAACACAAAATTCTGGAGTAATTCAGCAGCTCAGGTTGCATCCTTGGAAAAGGTTAAACAGTCGATGTTTTGAGATGAGACCCTTCTTCAGGACTGGAAGGAAGTGGGGAGATGCTTGAATTAAAAAGTGGGGGGAGGGGAAAGAAGCCAGCTGAAAGGCGATAGGTGAAGATAGGGTAGGATAGGAGAGGAGAGTAGACAATAGGAGAAAGGGAAGAATGAGGGGACCTGGGGAAGAAATGGGTAGATGAGAAGAAGTAAAAGGTAAGAATGGGGAATAGAGGATGTGGGGTGGGGGCAGTGGTATTTTGTTCACCGGAAGGAGAAATTGATATTCATACCATCAGGTTGGAGGGTACTCAGACAGAATATAACATCTCCTCCACCGAGGATGGATTGCCACGTCAGAGTGGGAATCAGAGTTAAAATGTTTGGCTACCAGAAAGTCAGTCTCGCTTGTGGTTCTCGACGAAGAGGACCCCAGTTTACAACGGGTCTCACCTATGTAGAGGAGGCCACATCAGAAGCTCCAAACACAGGAACTGCATTTGCTACAGCCACAGGATTAGCTTCAATTGTACAAAACTACGGTGCTGTGCCAATGGCTTTTGGAACCGCCTAGTGAAGGAAGCCATTGAAATAAAACTAGAGGAAAATAATTTTAACAAAGACGAAGGTCTCATTCTAAGTAAGAACTGGAATTCACTTGTAAGCAAGGTGGAAATCTGATTGGATGAGGGCAAACCAATCAGGAGGGATGGACAATGGCATATAAATACCACCGGACTGGACATGCCCAGGCTTCATCCCTGATGAAGGTGACAGAGTTTGTCTTCAAAAGCATCGGTTATAATTAATACCTGTTCCTGGCTGGAAGCCCAAGACGAGTTTATTTGTCATATATGCCAGGAAAGCATATCCTCTAATATTGATTCCTCTGTACTGACTCACAGACTTATCGCTGCTAATTTTCCATTTTCCCCACATTCTCATCAACGTCACCACCTTCCACCATCACATACATGCTTGAAACAATTCACAGCAGTGAACAAACCTGTATATTATATTTCTGGCTTGTGGGAGAGAACAATGTAGACACAAGGCGAATGTTGAGGCTCCGCACAGATAGCACTGATTGCTGGAGCTACGGGGCAGCAGCTGTATTATCTTTGCCACTGGGTTGCCATTCATTCCTGCTTAGCTGGACTGACAGCAGAAGGCATCTGAAAAGGCACTGTGAGGCCTCAACCACGGTGGTGCTGAGAGGCCACCCTTGGCACTCTCTTGTTAGGGTCACCGTTGGGGGTGAAGCCTCGCCTTCTGCAAATGTTGTCAAGACTTCGTAAAAGTTTTTTAATCTCTCTGATTCTTCTTGAAGCTTCTTCCTCTCTGCCATCTAGTTTCTAAATGGACATTGAACCCATGAACACTACCTCACCACCTTGTTTTTTTGGTTTTTTTGCACTACTTATTTTAACTTAACTATTTAATTGACACATATATATTTAATGTAACTTTTTTTCTCTATATTTATTTATCATGTATTTCATTGTACCACTACTGTAAAGTTAACAAATTTCATGACATATCACAGGGATATTAAACCTGATTCTGATTTCACTAAGATATTTGAAATAACTTGTAAAAAATTCAAAATACAAGCATGATGAAATCTTCACAAGAATATTGAATTGATAAGAATAAGTAACTTACTTCTCTTATCCTTTTTCATTTAATCTGTAGGGCCAGGAATTGTGATACAAAACTATGGCCTTGCAGCTCCAGTGTCAGTTATAGTTCATATAGACAACTGGGTGACCTGTTGGGGCACCATTTGATTGAAAGGTAGTGCAGTCTGATGTGATGTACTTTGGAAATTAAAGATAAAAAACTCAGTTTATTAAAGAAGAAAGGTGTGTAGCAAGGCAAATACAGCTCCTCCTTGTTTAACAAAGGACACTTTTGATGACAACACTTCTGGTTGATCTGCCACCCTTCAAGAATACCCTAACGTTTTTATTTCTTTTTCCCTGGCTTAAAGCCACATCCAACTGACCATGCTGGAATACCGGTTTCTCCAGATAAATCAAAACATTCTCCGTGGTTTGGCTTTGCGCCTTATGTATAGTCATAGCAAAGCATGACTGTGTCGGGAACTGGCTGTACTTAAGAGGGATATCTTCCCCTTCTGATAAATTGAGAGAAATTCTTGGGATCATGACAATGTCATTATTGAACACAGAAGATACAAAGCAGTAACACCAAAGCCTCCAGGATGCTGATTTTTTGTGATGATGTGGTTGGCACTCTCCTAAATGGACATGATAGCCCTGCCCTTTTGCTGCAGTTGGTTTTGCTGCTGTGGCTGGCGGTGCACATGTGTCGTGGTGTAGCGTGGCAGTTTCCATGAAAGGTGGAATCAGCTCTGTGAGGATCAGGAGGCGCTGCTGAGGCGGGCCGTGCGCATGCATTGTGGTGTCGCGTCGCGGCTTCCATTAAAGGTGGAATCAGCTCGGGTTGTGGAAAACAGGGCCTGTTGATTGATGAGTGAGCAATTTTATACGAAGATATAACCCTGAACTTTGCATGCATTCTGTACGTTAGCACATTTTAAGTCGATTTAGTCAAAAAAAGTGTCGCTGTAATGCACCATTTGGGCTAATTGGAGGTCACAAACAGACAAACAAAGCATGAGAATTTTAGTAGTATATAGATAGAATGGGAAGGGTGGATTCCATGGAGCATGACCAGAATGACTTATCTTTCCTGTTGAACTCCATGCCTAGTTGATGACGAAGCAGAGTGATGGATGAGCCAACATCTGTCACTTAGCACATCACAGGAATGCAGCAGGTTCAGTTAAATCAGGGACTTACCTGGGAGTGGCTAAATACTGGCCGTTATGCAAAACGGTAATTACAATATTTGTCGTGTCATGATAATTAGGCTAACATTTGTAGTCCTCCCTCCTTAACAGAATCAGGCACATGCAGAAATATTTGGCTAGGATAAGTAGTTAGAAGGCATGATTCAATCAATGAACAGCATTGTAAAATTGTCTCTTGAAGACAGCTAACCTCACGATCTTTGGAGCAATATACCTAGTTATAATAAAGTGAACATAAAGCGGATGAGGCAACATTCTTACAACCTTCAGAACACATGCAGATGCCCAGAATATTAACAAAATGAACTTATATGATCACTTTGATCAGTAAACTGGAAAAAAATTGGTATGAACAAATTCTTGTTTCTCTTTTGCTTAGAATTCTCTCATTTTCCTGCCACTCCCCCCCCCCCCCCAATTCTCTTCCTCTTTGTTCACATTGTTTCTCTGGGATTAGTGCCAATCATCTGGCAAAAGTTTTGGCAATCGATTGGAAGAATCTTTGCAGGAATTCCAGACAGCTAATTTTTCATTGCATTCCATTACCAAGTGCATTTCGCCGATGAGGTATAGGTAAATTAATAACACATGTTTCAAGAAGCTTGTTTTCATGTAAGATTCATTTCAAAGTTTGAGGACTGACATGTGCCCTAGCACCAAATAAGTGAGAGAGTATGTCTACTTCTTTCCACCTGACTACCACCAGAGGATTCAAGGATATACTGAAAATCCCATTACACCATGCCACCTTTTGATTCAACTAGAGCTCATTTTTCAACTGCACTTCTCTATTTCGTCCCTCCAATGAGAGTGTTCTAATTAAAACTCTAAAGACTATGAACTCATCCATGCTTACTAGATTGTCATGTCAAGTGAAGCCTTTGTTTAGGTGGAACTTTCCCTTATCTCCTTTCATGTCCTTTTTGGTGAAATGACTTATTGACCTTTGGAATATTTTTGCATTGATGTGCATCAGCAGTTAGGAATTGGAGTCAGTGAATATGCTGTGTGTGCATACTGAGAGTTAAAAGGAAACATGATATGGGCCAAAATGACTCGACCTTATAAATGTGTCTAAACGACCATGAACTTCCACCATTCTGAGTGATCCCTTTCTGTAAACTGCAGCAGCATCCTGAACAAAATACATGTTCCACGCTTCGGAGGTTTTTACACAAGATCTATATTTAGACCCCTTCCTTTTGATTAGCGGTGAAATAGCCAGGGCTAGGGCATTTCTTTTTGCAGCAAACTAAGATGAGAGACGACTTGCTAAAAGTGTACAAGGTGATAAGAGACATAAATCGAGTGGATAGTCAGAAACTTTTTCCCAGGGTGCAAATGGTTAATAGAAGGGAACATAATTTTACAGTGATTGGAGGAAAGTATAGGAGGGATGTCAGAGATGTTATTTTACCCAGAGAGAGGTGGAAGAGTGCAATGCCCCGCCAACGCTGGTGTTAGAGTCGCAGATTTATTAGGGAGAATATAAAATAGTCTTGAATAGGCACATTGATGATAGAAAAATGAAGAGGTGTGTATGAGGGAGGGGTTAGATTAATCATAAAGTTGGTTAAAATATTATGGGCTGTGGTATTCTATGTTCCATGTTAATAGTTAACACTATTGTTTCTGAATAATTTAAAATAAAGCATTGCTTAATGATTTAAAACAAATCTAATGCTTGTGAGTAACTAATGTTGAAGGTGTAAAGTTGTCAAGAGGAGGAAAATAACAATTGAGGATTAGAATTAGCAGATTTCCACCCATTGTGCGTGGTATTCAATGTGTTGGCCACCATTTTAGCAATCGTGTAGCACATCTCCCTGACCAATGTCAATTTCCAACTCCAATAACATTTTTACACCATCCTAGCCTTAGCTAACTTGCTGTTGAAACATAGAAACATAGAAAATAGGTGCAGGAGTAGTCTATTCGGCTCTTCGAGCCTGCACCACCATTCAGTATGATCGTGGCTGATCATCCAACTCAGAACCCTGTACCTGCTTTTTCTCCATACCCCCTGATCCCTTTAGCCACAAGGGCCATATCTAACTCCCTCTTAAATATAGCCAATGAACTGGCCTCAATTGTTTCCTGTGGCAGAGAATTCCACAGATTCACCACACTCTGTGTGAAGAAGTTTTTCCTAATCTCGGTCCTAAAAGGCTTCCCCTTTATCCTTAAACTGTGACGCCTCATTCTGGACTTCCTCAACATCAGAAACAATCTTCCTGCATCTAGCCTGTCCAATCCCTTTAGGATTTTATATGTTTCAATAAGATCCCCCCTCAATCTTCTAAATTCCAGTGAGTATAAGCCTAGTTGATCCATTCTTTCTTCATATGAAAGTCCTGCCATCCTAGGAATCAATCTGGTGAACCTTCTTTGTACTCCCTCTATGGCAAGAATGTCTTTCCTCAGATTAGGGGACCAAAACTGCACACAATACTCCAGCTGTGGATTTTGATCAGTACCTCTAAACTTGACCTTTTCAACATTATTCTGTTTGGCATCCCTCATGTTCTTCTCCATGAACTTTACCACCTGTGACCTAACTCCAATCAAATCCTGTTCACCCGTTAGCCCTGTCTCGCTGCCTTGCTCTCAGTTAAGTAAATATCTCAAACTCAAAACTATCTTCCTCATTAAGAAACATTCTAAACACCCCACCTTCAGCGACACAACCCTCAGGTACCACAGTGCATCTGGCCCTTTAGAACCATAGAACATTGCAGCACAGAAACAGGCCTTTTGGCCGTTCTTGGTTGTGCCGAACCATTTTTCTGCCTAGTCCCACTGACCTGCACCTGGACCATATCCCTCCATACAGCTCTCATCCATGTACCTGTCCAAGTTTTTTGTAAATGTTAAAAGTGAGCCCGCATTTTCCACTTTATGTGGCAACTTATTCCACACTCCCACCAATCTCTGAAGAAGCCCCCCGGCAAATGTTCCCTTTAACTTTCTTCATCCTCAAGTGCTATCTCTTCACCTTTAGGAACCAAGGCCCTGAACTCGGGAATTTCTTGCTAAACCTTTTTGTTTAGCTTTCTGCAACCACCTTTAAGACCACTTTTTTCTTGAAGCCTACTTAAAGAACTGTTAGCCTGTCTTGGTAATTCCTCATGTAAATTGATTCCATTGTCTTGATGACATTCTGTGATAATGAAGGCATTAGGCAAATTCTAACAAATGTCCCAGAGCCTTATTTTGAATACTAAAACACATTCTTTTGTTGTATATAGATTGCAAATAGCAAATCTTCTCTCATCTCCAAAAGCTGAGAGCAATTGATATTTTAAAGCAGTCAACAATAGATTTTTCTTGAACATTGCATTATGTATTTTTTAGCTAAAGCAAACAGATGGAGATAAGTTGCAGATCACCCATGATCTGATTGAACTCAAGGGCTGCTGTTGCTGTGTTGCAAGGCAATTTAGTCAATAAGAATAGGAAATTTGGGGTTTGAATACTTTTGCAGTAATGCACACAAAATGTTGGAGGAACTCAGCAGGTCAGGCAGCATCTATGGAAAGGAATATAGAGCTGATGCCTCAGGCCAAGAGCCTGCATTAGGAATGAAAAGAAAGGTGGGAGATGGTGGAGTATAAGGGTGGGGCGAGGAAGGAGTGCAAGGTGGCAGATGATAGATGGATCCAGGTGAGGGGGTGGGGGGGGAGAGGAAAATAAAAAGAAGCCCAGAGGTGACGTGAAGCCAGCTGATGGGAAAGTTAAGCAGCTGGGGTCAAGGGCAGGGTTGAAGTGAGAAGCTGCATGGGGATGGTGGAAAGTTGACAGAATGAAGAAGAAGGAATCTGATAGGAGAGGAGAGTGGATTAGGAGAGGAGAGTGGATCATGGGAGAAAGGGAAGGAGGAGGAGCATCATAGTGAGGTGATAGGCAGGTTAGAAGAAAAGAAGGGGTAAGAGGGGAGCCAGAATGGAAATGAAGGCTCTTGATATTCCTTTCTCTAGATGCTGCCTGACCTGCTGAGCTCCTCCAGCATTTAGTATGTGTTACTCTGGATTTTCAGCATCTGCAGAATCTCTTGTATTTATGAATACTTTTGGGCCAGGGGTAATTTGGCTAAATGTTTTCTCACTAAATTTGGAAATTACAGCAAGCGTCTTAATTTGTGATAATCAGCTATAGATTTAGCATAAGCAGAAATACGGCTATGAGCAAAGAGGCATTTATTTTTGAGTAGTTTTAATCTTGTAGAGGGATGACTTACTTCGTTTCTGGATGATTTAACCTGATAAAATTATCTACAAATTTATACTGCATTATTTTCTTCTTCTTGCTATAATGTTGTATAATAGTTCTTTAATATTCCATTAGGAGAAAGACCAGTCCTGGAAATCATTTTCACCCAAATGGTGCATTAAACCTGAGATGTGTGATCAATGCATATCTGTTCATGTTGGTGGACCATGTTCACACATGAATGCATGAATTAGGAATAGAACATACTGCTTGGCCCCTGGAGTTTACTTCAACACTAATCATGGCTGAATGTATTGTCCACCAGCTTGGACAAAGCATGAGTTTTGTTGGGATTCACAGCAAGATCATTTTCTGTGTCCATGAGGGCATGCATGATGGATTTCCAAAGCAGTTCCCACTGTTGGTTAACAGTTGCTGTGATGTGTGTCTTATCTGTGAACGCAGGCATGAGGTGACTGATTGATTGTAAACTCGGCTTGAATTGGCAAGAGCTCACTTTGTGGAGGAATGCTGAAGGGAAAGCTAAAGGAAAGATGCTGTGTTGAACTTCAATTAAATTGTGGTTGTGTCTTGCCAAGCATTTGATGGGAAAATAAATCGTGCAATGCCTTTACATTCTTACATTATTTATCAATGCTTTATGTAGGGTTCTATTACATTCCTTAAAACCAGTAGCACCCATGTGATCATACAATACTACAATGATTGAGGGGCTTTCTCCCCTAACCCAACCTCTCACTTTCCAGCAGCAGCAGAAAACTATACTGTGGCACTTCCCCATTGAGCCCTTACAGTGGCTGCACCAAGATTCAATGCATCCTTCAGCATGAACTCCTATAGTCTGGAAATGTGCCAATCGGCAGCATTCCTCCACAAACATCTTAACGTGCCACATCCAAAGATAAGGCTGCTGTCAAATCTTCAAGATTACCCTTGTTTTATGGTTGGGCAGACAACATCAGAGATACCAGAGAAATCTTGGCATAATCTTCTTTCTTTGCTCAGAATTGAGTGTCATTAATTTCCTTCTCACTCTGCAAAACAAAATCAATGCTGACTCCTCAGGAATTAACACTAACTTAACAACTCACATTCTTCAACAGCTGTTGAGCCTGTTGTAATTGAATTAAAGGAGACACTGATTTAGCACCCTGCTGTAATTAATATGGAGAGCAAAGTATCAGTGGTAGTCCAGCTCCAAGTATAAAAAAGTTTAATCATGCTTGAGGTATCTTTATTGAAACAAGTCCATCGCATCTAGTAATTGATGCACCATCAATAACTCTCTCTGAGACGTGAGGGCGAGGTATCGGCTTTTATTGACTGGAAGAAAGAATAAGCAGTAGTTGACCACCATACTACATCCTGGAGACTGAGGGCTGGGCTCAGGCCTCAATCGCCTTTATACCAGGGTCTGTGGGAGGAGCCACAGGAGCAGTCAGCAGGGGGCATGTCCAGACAGGTATATGTAGTTCACCACAGTAATTCCCCTGGATACGGTGAAATTCTTCATTAAGGGCAGCTGTTGGTGTCAAAATTTCCAGTTAGAACTATTGGCACTGTTGGCTGCATAATGCAGAGAATCCTTCTCAAGTTGTAGAGATCTCGCCAGTGAAACTGCCTTTCAACTTTCCTGAAGAAGTACATGGAAGTAGTACTTTGCTGAAATAGGTATACTTGTCATCCTCAGGCTGGTCTTTGCTTTTACTGCAGCCATTAGTCATGGTTTGCAGAAATCACAGCTCATGTGACTTAGCCTATCACAATGAAAGCGCATGGGGCAAGCCACTTGGTTAGATTTTGCAATGGAACCATTGGCTATCAAATCCCAGAGATAGGTGGGCTATCATTTATTCCAGTTATTACATGCAGTCCCTATCTGAGGGGAGAGTTAGTGGAGTGAGGTTCTCAAGAGCATGTCCAAAAAAGGTCTTTATTTGTCACTCTTTCAGAATCGTCTCCTGTTCTATCACCTCTGCAAGTTCTCCCTCTCCTTCCCACGTCTCTAAAACATTCTCCTGTTCTGTCACCTTCCCTGCAGGTTCTTCCTCTCCTTCCCACATCTCCATAACCTTTTCATCCTTTTTGACAGCTTCTAGTAACCTTTGCCTTCCTGAGGGGAGGTTGCTTCAGTAGACAGTGAAATACTTAGCCCTCTCAGGAGATATTATAAAGTACATCTCTGAGTATGATTTATCTCAGAAGGCACCCAATGTGTGGATACGGTAATAAAGGGTTTTGGGTTCACCATGTTTGTATAGGTGAGGGCAGGGAAATTGCCAGACTATTTCTTTTTGTTTCATACTTAGGTCTATTGTTGTTTCTATCTATGTATATTATGAGACACCTATGTGATATTCTACTTCCTTCAGTTCCATATGGTTAATAATAATATTTCATCTTAGACAAATGGTTGCTCTGTTAAATTAGTGAGTTGAAATGTTAAATCTCTTAATCACCCTGTAAAACATAAAAAGGTATTTACTCCTTTGAAACACTTTAAGACTAATATAGCATTCCTACAGGAGACCCACTTGCGTTTCTCTGATCATTGTCGCCTAAGAGAGGGATGGGTTGGCTAACTATTTCACTCTAATTTTAATTCAAAGGCCAGAGGAACAGCTATAATAATTAGTAAAATTACACAGTTCGTGACAACGAATGTTGAATCTGATCCAGCTGGACGGTTTTTAATTATAACTGGGTATTAATTGTAAATGTTTATGCACTGAATTGGGATGACCATATGCTTTTTAGTGATTTCTTCTCCAAGTTGCCAAATATAGTCACACATAAGCTCACCCTCAGAGGTAATTTTAATTGTGTCCTCCCTCCAATTTTGGATCGCAGTGCGGCGAGGAATGTCCCTATCTTTAGGTCAGCACAGTTTATCAGACATTTTCTTAGAACGTACGGAGTGGCTGATGTGTGGCGGTTTTTGTAACCCTACCTCTGGGAGTTACTCTTTTTTTTCCTCAAGTACATGGTTCCTATTCGTGTATAGATAACTATTTTAAGGACACCAGCCTCCTCTCTTCTGTAACAGAGTGTGATTATGAAGCCATTGTTATATCCGATCATAGTCTGCTGATTTTAATATTACATATGCCTACTACACAACTAAGTTACTGTCCTTGGAGGCTAAATCCTACTCTCCTTTCAGATGAATGTTTTGTGAAGTATATTTATTCTGAAATAGAATCTTTTGTGAGAATTAATCAAACACCAGGGATGTCTCCATCAATTGTGTGGGAGGCGCTAAAGGCATATTTAAGAGGCCAAATAATCTCATTCTGTGCACATAGGAGAAAAATAAGGTCTGAACGTATTAAACAACTGACAGATCAGGTACTGGAATTAGACCTCTTGCATAGCCAAGCTCCCTCCCTCCCAATCACGACCCTGGAGATAGATTCAGCAGTTAGGAGTATGCAGAGTGGAAAATGCCCAGGCCCAGATGGATATCCTTCTGAATTTAAAAAAAAGTTTTGAAGAGTCTTTTTTATCCCACTCCTTACCTCCCACAATGCATCAAGCAGTTATTTCATTAATTTTGAAAAAGGGCAAAGACCCCCTTGAATGTAGTTCATATCAATCTTCCTTTTAAATACGGATACCAAAATCCTTGCAACAGTCCTGGCACATCAAATGGAGAAGATTCTACCATTAATGATCTCACCGATCAAACAGGCTTTATATGAAACTGGTACTCTTTTTTTAATATAAGAAATCTTCTAAATATACTCTATGATTCCTCTACATCTAGTACCCCAGAGATTATTCTCTCACTTGATGCTGAATAGGTATTTGACTGGGTGAAATGGGACTTTCTTTTCTATACTCTCCAAAAATTTGGTTTTGGTTCTACATTCATTTCATGGATTGAAGTACTTTACTCGTCCCAATTGGCAGCAGTGTATACTAATAATTGTATATTGTCCTTTTTTGAACTGCAACATGGCACAAGACAGGGATACCCTTTATCTCCACTCCTTTTTGCTGTGGCAATTGAGCCACCTGCCATAGTCCTGAGAACATAAGTTAGTATCAAAGATATCCAGATGGGAGCTTTGGAACATAAAGTATCACTGTACGCAGATGATATGCTATTGTATATCTCAGATCCGACTCAAAGTCTCCCAAATCTATAAATACTGCTCACTAAATTTGGTCAAATATCTGGTTATAAAGTTAACTTTCAAAAGAGTGAACTAATGCCAATTGGGACCACATGTTTGGATATTTCTTTTTCTGTGACCCCCTTTAGAATCAGCTATAGGAAATTCAAATACTTGAGGGTCTGGCTAACACATAATTACAAGGACCATTATAAAGCCAACTATTGACATCTCCTTTCCAATCTTAAACAGGAATTTGAATGTTGGAATTCTTTAACTTTTTCCCTTATAGGAGAATTAATACAATTAAAATGAATGTCCAGATTCTTATACATGTTCCAAAGCCTCCGGATTTTTCTAACAAAGACTTTCTTCAATAACCTAGTTTTATTTGGAATAAAAAACAGCTCAGAGTAAAGAAAATATACTACAAAGGCCTCATAAGATTGCGGGGGGCTGGGGGTGGGGGTGGTTTGGCACTTCCAAATTTTCTATATTACTACTGGTCAGCTAATATAAGAGCAATTTTATATTGGAAAAGAGATGATATTACTGCTCTTAGCTGGGTGATTATGGAGAAGTCACCCTTACAATTTACCACTTCATCGGTAATATATGCTAAACTACCACTGTCACAACCTATATCTAGTTTCACACTGAATCCAGTTGCGATGTACTTCATTAAAATGTGGTTCCAATTTAGATGTCATTTTACACTTAATAACCTCTCACTCACTGCACCGGTAGCAAAAACTTACATGTTCACCTCATCAATAATGGATGTAGCGTTTGATATTTGGTCAAAACACAATATCACTTCATTGTATAATCTCTATATTGACATCAATTTTGCCTCTTTTGAATAGCAAATTAAGAATTTTGATACACCTAGGACTCAGGTCTATAGATATTTACAATTCAGAAGCTTTATGGCCTCTCATCATGAGTGCTTTCCCTACTGCCCCCCCCCCCCATTGCTCTTAGATTCAGTCCTTAAGTGCAAAATTAATGTGAAACAATCTGTAAGTAAAATCTATGAGCTACTTAATGTAGTTATTCATGCGAATTTAGATTTATTAAAACATAAATGGGAAGAGGGTATTGAGGAACAAATTCCAGATGATATATGGCAAAAAACAATTCATCGAATCTATTCATCCTCTGTGTGTCTTAGACATGTTGTTGTTCAGTTTAAAATTGTGCACCGTTGTCATTGGTCTAAAGTTAGATTGGTTAAGGTTAATAAAGATCTTGACCCAATGTGTGACAGATGTAAACAATTCCTGGCAACACTATGCTATATGTTTTGGTCATGTCCAAAATTAGTAATTTTTGGACAATTAATTACACCATCTTGGTCAATAGCACTATTTGGAGTACCTTCTCAGAATACTAACCTCAGCAAATTCCAAACCAATCTCATTGCTTTCTGTTCTAATCAAAAAGCTGGGAAACATGGGGTGATAATGGCCTTGACTCCATGGGCAGTGTAGTTAAGTCTCTGATGGAGTTCTGATGGAACTCTGATGGAGTTCCACTTGGAAGTCCTTAGCCTCTGTCTCCCTTGATTGTTTGAGAGCTGTAAGTGTGGAAAGGGTCTACTGACTGGAGCCTATCTCCCCTCCTTCTACTGAGTCCCTGGGCACACCTATCTTGCTTTTGATACCAGAAATATGTCAGAGACAATTAACCTGATTCTGATTCTGACTGCACACCAAAAGGAATTGCCTCTGGAGAAAATAGTTAGAAGGATGTAGTCTCCAGAGAAATGGAGATGTACCATGCCTCCATATAGCAACCTACTGAATCCACAGCTTCCAACTGAAATGGAGCAGCTTGCAGAAGTAGGTGAGTATAGCTGAAGTGAATGGAGTGTTGTGTAAGTCTTGTTCCCTGTGTGTGCCTTGTGCCTGAGGGCGAGAAACAAGCCAACATTTGACTGATTTAAGCACCTGGCCAGATTGGAAAGGTCAGGTATGGGCTGATTTGAGGCAACAGGCCCCAGCCCCGAGACTGAATCAAAGTGGCAGGGTCCAGGTCTGAGAGCAAGCAACAAGGTGAGGTTTGGCCAATTTAAGTGCCGAGCCAGGTTGAAAAGGTCAATGTGATGGGGCCAGAGGAGAGGGAATGAGCTTGTGTACAGCTCGCTGCTTGGGGATGGTTACTCGTCTCTGCTCTGAACCGAGTCTGTAGACTGCAACTAATGTGCTATTTGATCGCCTATGACTGGCTTCATTGCTGTGGACTCACTTTTGTGAACTTCAGTTCTGAATGATATTTGCTTACTTTTTATTGTTTGAATGATTTGGTTTTTGCACAATGGGTGTTTGATGGTCTTTTTTAATGGGTTCTATTGGGTTTCTTTGTTTTGTGGCTGCCTGTAAGGGGGTGAATCACAAAGTTGTATATAGTATATGTACTTTGTACTTTGAACTTTTGAGTGATTGACATTGTTTGTAAAGTAGGAAAATGAGACACAGTGCCAGCTGTTAAGCCGCAAAGGACCATTGCATAATGAATGATACTATTGCATGTGTTGCTGATATGTAACTATTGTTTATGTACCAGTGCTTATCACGCATGGAATACTAGGAATTATTGTACAAATCATGCAGTCTTACAGACTGACATTCTTTCTTTGATTAATATACAAGGACATTGAAATTCATTTGTACAACTCAAATGGCTGTGGGGACCAAGTCACTTGCTATCTTTAAAGATATGTTCCTGCTTAGTGTGGGCATGAAAGGTTACAGGGAGGAGGCAGGAGAAAAAAATCCTGCTCTATTGGTCTTAAAAGTAGGGCATTATGCATTAGATTTTTATACTTTGTAATTTCTTTGAAAATAAAATACTGCTATAAAGCTTCGAGTATTGACGGGTGATGGTGATGGTGATGGTAGTGAGGGGATGAGAAAGGTAATGTAGGAAAATTATGAATAGAATCTTCAATGTCTTCACATTTAATTAGATTTATGTTCAGATGAACATTTAACTTCTGCTATTGTGATAACTTCTTGTGTTTTGGGATTGTACGTATGCCTGAGAGGTGTTAGCTGTGCATGTTCAGAGCAGTTGTTCCACAATCTAAGCCTGGCCTAGCAAGTTAAGGGCATACGTGTAAACTGGAAAATGGAGCTGACATTCATGTTGCACATGAGGAATCTAAATTTCTGATGGGAACATCATCTCAGTTTAGCTGGGAATTCAGTTCTAAAGCATTGCCTGGTTCAATTACGATTTGACTCATGAACCGAAACATAAAAACATATGTATTGGTGATTCAAAACAAAATAGGATGGATTTGACAGTACTTCTAAACAGTAATCAATGTGGCAGGCAACTTTTTAAACAAAATTCGTTTTGATCAAATGTTGTAAGTTGTGTCAAACAATACACATGGTGTGATTCACAGCAGAACTATTAGAATTCCATGATTGAGTTTAAAGAGGTAGGGGGAGGTGAGGGGAGTGTTGGAGATTATGATATAAGAGAGAAAAATAAAACATTATGGTTCAAAGATAAGCTTTGAGGCTGGTGTAATATTTCTGATTTACAACCTTGAAGGAAAGCTGCAAACTATTCAAAATTGTGCCAACCATTAATTAATCATCTCTCTGATGCTTTAACAACATGTTTCCATTTTTTTTTCTATAGAAGTAACAAAATTAAAAGTCTAAAGTTGATGGTTGGTCCTGATGTGGTTTAAATTTTGTAGATTTCATTGCTGAAGATTTTACATTGATCAATAATTGCCTGAATATCTGACTTGAGTGAACCTCCAAAGTTGCTTTGGCTGATTTAGGTTTTCTAGACTGATCCCTCTTGGCCCTGAAGTAATTTATTTTAGAGGGCTGAGTTCAATTGGTTAACTCAGAGAACATTTTGAGTGGTTTGAGTGTTTCCAGAAATGCCAGTTAATGAAGAAAGGGTTCTGTATGTGATTAGTGAAAAATTAGGACATTACTCTGTACCTAAATACACAGAATACAGTTCATGCTTGTAGTCCCCTTTACAGGTGATATCAGGTTGACTATTTTTTTGTATTGTGCAGGGTTTCATATTAAAAGTCTGAAATTTCTGTCTATTTCATCCTGCGAAGTTGCCCTATAATATATTCAGACCAGCGGTCCTGATTTAATAGTCAATCTTCAGTCAGATGACTGCTCACAGCTGGAGGATTAGGTAGGGGCACTAACAGGTCATGAATTAGGGAGGGTGAAATATCAGCTAAAAATATTCACACTCCTGTTCTGTTGGAAAATTGTGTCTGCTGGACCGTTGGTCCAAGTAGGATCAATGGTGGAGTTTGAATTAACTTTGATAGGATAATTTGGCAGCAGAAGTTGATGTTGGTACCAATTTCCATCCTGTATATGTACGTGACGTTGATGCTGAGAAATTGGTCAAAATCATTTACCTGGGCATAAGTTAAATAAAAGTTCATCTTTTTCCAAAGTTCTGACCCTATTGTGCCCCACAGGAATATCAACTCCCATTTGTATAGTTATTGGATGTTTTTCATAAGTCCAATAAAGTATGTTTAAACCACCATGGTATTTTGATATTTTTGAAATGTTTCTCATTATTTTGAGATAGCAGCCATATGATTCCCAAAGTTTCATCAATTGAAACTCTGGTGCCTGGTAATTGCTCATTGGGGAGGGTAATTCTTAATGCAAGCCTACAAGTTCCACTGAAGCAGTGTGATGGAGTAGGGCAGTATGAGATTTGTAGAGGAGGGTTCCCCTTTGTGTGCACACAAGTGACTGGGTGATCCTGAGAAATTAAATTTTAAGGATTGCCTGTTACAATTAGATGTACAAGGGCAAAAACAGACTTATTTGAAATTTGCTTTCTCCCTAGTTAACACATTCCATTCTGAGGTTGTGGATTCTATTATTTTACATCAGGAATGTAATCATTATTTTATCTCCTTTGTCATCCTGTTAATAACCAGGATGGCAAAGGAGATACAGTAATCCCATTAACTGAAAAAGTTTCAAGTATAACTAGGCTATTCTAAATCTAAAAATGATGGGTGGTTTGTCATTTTGTGAGTATGCATTCATGATCTGAATTTTAGCTAGTAATGAAGTACCTGCATGCTGTTTGTGATCTTTTGATGCTTTCATGGGCCCCAAGTAGTTAAAACTTAGGGGAACCTCTTCAATCACCAGAAAATTGTGGTGCTGGAGTCCTTAACCTGAACTGTCCAACTGATTGCAGTTTATCTGATGCCATTGGGTTGGGATCCATCGAAACATTCAGATACTGGAATCCAGGGCTGTAGGGGAGGAGGCTGATTGGTGTGGGGTTGCTATATCAGAACAGAGAACGGGTTGAAGGTGGTGAGTGAATCATCAATGGTTTCCTGCTGCTTCAGGATCATGTTCTCCTGTAGTTGCACAATTTCCTTTAGATGAGCATACACTGCTGGGTCAATCATGGGTTCACTCATCCTCTCAGGAAATGAAGAAGAGGCTTAACCCAAAATTAAAATGGAATCTAATTCTGTGAGGTTCAAAGTTCAAAGTACACTTCTGGAGAAGAGGGATGCTTATGTGAGAATGCTGTACTTGGACTACAGTTCAGCATTCAACACCATAATTCAAGAAGTTCAGAGACTTCGGCCTTCACCCTGCCTTGTGCAGCTGGATCCTGGACATCCTGTCAGATCGCTGGCAGGTGGTAAGAGTGGGCTCCCTCACCTCAGCCCCTCTGACACTCAACACAGGTGCCGCTCAGGGCTGTGTACCAAGCCCCCCTCCTTTACTCTTTGCATACTCCTTTACTCTGTTTATTCTTTGTATACCCATGAATGTGTCACCAGACACAGACTGAACCTGATAACTAAATTTGTTGATGATACTACACTGATTGGCCTAATTTCAAATAATAATGAGGCAGTCTACAGAGAAGAAGTCTCCACCTTGACACAGTGGTGTCCAGAAAACAAGCTCTCCCTCAATGTTGCAAACACAAAGGAGCTGGTTGTGGACTACAGAAGGAATGGAGACAGGCTAACCCGTATTGATATCAATTGATCTGGGGTTGAGAGGGTGGACAGCTTTAACTTCCTCGGCACAAACATCACCAACAATCCCATGTGGTCTGTTCATACCGGCTGTGTGGTGAAAAAGGCACAACAGCACCTCTTTCAACTCAGACAGTTGAAGTTTGGTGTTGGCCCCTGAACCCCAAGAACTTTCTACAGGGGCACAATTGAGAACATCCTGACTGGCTGCATCACTGGCTGGTATGGGAACTGTACTTCCCTCAATTGCAGGACAGTGCAGAGAGAGGTGCAGACAGCTCAGCGCATCTGTAGATGTGAACTTCCCACTATTCAGGACATTTACAAAGACAGGTGTGTAAAAAGGGCCCGAAGGATCATTGGGGACCCGAGTCACCCCAACCACAGTCTACTCCAGCTGCTACCATCTGGGAAATGGTACTGCAACATGAGAGCCAGGACCAACAGGCTCCGGGACAGCTTCTTCCACTAGGCCATCAGACTGATTAGCTCATGCTGATACAACCGTATTTCTATGTTATATTGACTATCCTGTTGTACATACTATTTATTATAAATTACTATAAATTGCACATTGCATATTTAGACAGAGATGAAATGTGAAGATTTTTACTCCTCATGTAAATGAAGGATGTAAGTCATAAAATCAATTCAATTCAATACATTTATTATCAAAGCACCTATACTATATACAACCTTGAAAGTTGTTTGCTTCCAGGCAGCCATGAAAACAAAGAAACCCAATAGAACCCATTCAAAAAGATCTTCAAATGCTCACTGTGAAAGAAAAACACAAATTGTGCAATAAAGTGTAAATAACTACCACTCAAAATGAAAGTGAGTCCACAGCCATGAAGCCAGCTCATCTCTGCAGCCGGTCCAGGGGCCCGTTAGTTACAGGCCACTGCCTTAGTTCAGCAAAGAGGTGAATTAACCTCATGGAGCAATGAGCTAAACGGCGGTCCCTCGCCTCCGGCCCTGCAACCCCAACCTTTTCAACCTGGCCCTGTGCTTAAATTGGCCAAACATCAGCTTGCTCCTTGCTCTCAGGCCCGGGCCCTGCTGCTTTGATCTGGCCCCAAATTCGCTCCAGCAACTTCCAAACATTGGATGTTTCCTCGCTCTCGGGCCCAGATCCCACCACCTTGATTAACCCCGTACCCACTATGCTGTCACAACCATAATATTTCTTCAAATCTGCCAGAACACCATAAAAATGCGCGGTTATACATGCAGTTCAAAAGCACATCTCTGAAAGGAAAGTTGCAGGCTATTGATTGCAGTAATCGTTGTCCAGAAAAAGGGTGATTAATAGTGTGCCTATCTTGAGATTTGTCTATACTGGGGATTTCTGCTGTTAAGAGTACTTGCTGTGATTCTCCTGAAAACTATCATGGTCCAGTCCGTAGACTCTGGATTCCGGGTCTTCTGACTGTCCTTTGTTTCAGTTGGGCTTAATCATAGGCACCTGATTCTCATCTTGGGGCTGGGAATATAAATTGCCCTGGGGTCGAGTGTGGGTGTTGGTTCGTCTTGTCAGTATCCCATCCTCACCTCTGTGGGGTAAGCCAGGCTGTGTTTGTCATTACCCTAGGCTGTTCCTGTTCCTTCCCTTCACCTTCCTCCTGAAGCCTTGCCTGAATTGCTGTCAAGTTCTACTGCTAGAGCAAGACTGGAGCCTTGCTGTGTCTAGATAAGGAACTGTCTATTGTTGTTTGGAACTGTCTGTGTTCACACCTTCATTAGGTAGGTCTGGCGATTTGCTGCTACCTTGTGTTGGGAACTGTCTCTCTGTGTTCTGTGTATGAGTCCCGGCCCTACGTCTTGTTCCCAAGGAGGGAGGAGGGGGCCCTGGCTCTGTGTTCTGTGTATGACTCCCGGCCCTACGTCCTGTTCCCAAGGAGGGAGGAGGGGGTCCTGGCTCTGTGTTCTGTGTATGAGTCCCAGCCTTACATCCTGTTCTGAAGGAGGGGTCCTGGCCTGAGTCAAGACCCAGGATTTGGGTCCTTGCCCAGTCTCTGGCTTGAAGCCCATACCTAAGCATTGAACAACCCAAGCCTTGTCCAGTTCTGTAGCCGTGTCATGTCCTCGCCTAGTTCTGGGGTCAGAGCCCGAGGCACGACCCAGGTTTTGGATCCTTGTCCAGTCTCTGGCTAGGAGTCCAAGACCAGGCTCCTAGTTCCCAGTTCCTTGTCCTGGTGCCACTTTCCTAGTCTAAGTCCTAGCCCGAGTCTGTGTTCCTGTCCCGTCCCTAAGCCTAGTCCAGTCCAGTTCCTAGTACTTCAGTATCTGTGTCTTGCATTTGGGTTCGCTCCAAGTGCCCCCTCTATGACAAAAACTTGCTGGAGAGTTGAGTGAAAGAATGAAGAAAGAATTCACACAATTTAGGAGGCATAATTTTTAAAGTTAGAATAACTATAGGCAGTAGTAGTAAGTGGCTGGCCATTGTACTTCATCCCAAGTTCCTTTAAAATCAGGATTGCTCCTCAGGCCACCATACAGAAACCTTAAACACAAGAGATTCTGCAGCAGCTGGAAATCCAGCATTACACACACAAAATGCTGGAGGAACTCAGCAGGTCAGATGGCAGAGGAATAAACTGTCAACTTTTCGGGCTAACAGCCTTCATCAGAACAGGAAAGGAAGGGAGAAAAAGCAACAATAAGGTGATGTAGAGAAGGGGTACAAGCTGGCAGGTGATAGTGAAACCAGGTGAGGGAGAAGGGGGTGGGTGGGGGAGGGGTTTGAAGTAAAATGGTGGAAGATGACAGAAGGAAGAGGTAAAAAGCTGAAAAAGAAGGAATTACGCAGGAGAGGGAAGTGGACGATGGGAGGATGGGGAGGAGGAGGGGCACTAGGGGGAGGTGATGGGCAGGTGATGAGAAGAGAAGGGGTAAAAAGGGAATCAGGATGTGGAATGGAAAAAGAGAAAAGGGGTGGGGTGGGAAATTCTTCTTCAGGCCTTTACCTCTTCCTTCCAGATTCTCACTTCATTCCCCTCTCACCTGGTTTCATCTATCACCTGTGAATTTATACTCCTTTCCTCCACCCCCCCCCACACCACCTTTTTCTGGCTTCTTCCCCCTTTCTTTCCAGTTCTGATGAACAGTCTAGGACTGAATGTCAACTGTCTTTTCCTCTCCATAGATGCTGCCTGACCTGTTGAGTTTCTCCAGCATTTTGTGTGTGTTACGTGGAAATCTTAGGCATCTTCTGCCATGGATTTATCTCCCTCTGTATTTGCTCTCACTCCCTAGCTACACCACCAACACCACCATATTCCCTTTGAGTTTTGAATGTCACAAGCTTGCAATGAACGTAAGCTTCTTAAATTTATGATCAACTTGAACAATTAGAAACCTTCAACAAACAACTTATTTTTTGTTTTCAGTATTGAGTATCATTTCTTCAAACCGAGATGTTAGATAATGGTAATTGGTTTCCAGAAAGTTCAAGGTCAAATACCATTTATAAGAAATGTACTTGCAGTCACTAACTTATTTAATGTTGTTATCTGTATTCATTTTTCACAAAGTTCTTATGAAACATAGGTGAACATTTCCTGTATAAATACAGTGGATTCCAGTTAATTGGGTTATTGGTTAATCAGGACAGCTGTTTATTTGGGACAACTCTTAAAGAATGAAAACCAGTCATGAAAAGATTCCCTTGTTTATTTGGGACACTATGCTGATTAATTGGGACAGGAGACTGCTACGGAAGAAGAGTGCATTGGTCAGCCACCAATATACATGAACTGACAGACACTGTGACATCCTACATCAGTTTTTGTGAGGATGCATGCGTACCCACAAAAACTTTCCGGACCTTTGCCAACAATAAGCCATGGTTTACCCCCAAACTCAGACATCTTCGCCAAGCTAAGGAGGACGCCCACAGGAGTGGGAATAGGGCCCTGTACAGGCTGGCCAGAAATGCACTGACCAGAGAAATCAGAGTGGCCAAGCGGCTCTACTCCGAAAAGTTGAGGAATAATTTCTCAGCTAACGACTCATTGTCGGTGTGGAGAGGCCTGCAGGAGGTCACTGGCTACAGGAGACGCACTGCCCCCCCCGCTGAGGTTAACAAAGCTTTGGCTGACGACCTTAATACCTTTTACTGTAGATTTGAGAGGGTCCATCTTACACCTGTCCCTCCCCCCTCTTCAGTCTCTCTTCCTGCCTTCCCTCGACCATCACTCACTGGCACTCATCCTCCAATCACTGCAATCACCTCCCCACCATCTCTGCCCAGCCCCCCTAGATCACAGCTTAGAATTATCGAAGGAGAAGTATGTCGACTGTTCCAGCGACTTAAGACCCAAAAATCTCCAGGCCCAGATGGGGTCTCCCCCTCCTGTCTACGAGCCTGTGCTGATCAGCTGGCTCCTATCTTCACTCAGCTCTTTAATAGATCTCTGGAGCTGAGTGACGTTCCGACTTGCTTCAAGCGCTCTACCATCATCCCAAGAAACCCACCATCACAGGACTGAACGACTACAGACCTGTCGCATTGACATCTGTGGTCATGAAATCCTTTGAACGCTTGGTGTTGAACCACCTGAAGACCCTCACCAGCAGCCTGCTGGGTCCCCTGCAGTTTGCCTACCGGGCAAATAGGTCAGTAGACGATGTAGTCAACCTGGGACTGCACTATGTCCTGCAACATCTGGATCGTCCTGGGACCTATGCTCGGATGCTGTTTGTGGATTTCAGTTCGGCGTTTAACACCATCGTCCCTCATACCCTCTGCTCCAAATTGTCTCACCTCACTGTGCCACCTGACCTCTGCAATTGGATTTATAGCTTCCTGACCAACAGAAGTCAGCAGGTAAGGATGGGACAGGTCACCTCGGATACTCGAATCACCAACACCGGTGCCCCCCAGGGGTGTGTCCTCTCTCACTGCTGTTCTCCATCTACACCAATGACTGCATCTCCTCCAACCGCTATGTGAAGCTTTTGAAGTTTGCAAACGACACCACCGTCATCGGACTCATCCAGAACAGTGATGAGTCTGCATATCGACAGCAGGTGGACCAACTGGCGCTCTGGTGCAGTCGGAACAATCTGGAGCTGAACACGCTCAAGACAAAGGAGATGATAGTGGATTTCAGGAGACATCCCCCTGTTATGTCCCCTTTCACAGTCCTCGGCAGCCCTGTGTCTACCGTGGAGAACTTCAGTTTCCTGGGAACCACCATCTCTCAGGATCTGAAGTGGGAGCAGAACATCAGCTCCATCCTGAAGAAGGCCCAGCAGCGGATGTACTTCCTGCGGCTCTTGAGGAAATATGGTCTGCCTCAGGAATTGCTGCTGCAGTTCTGTACTGCAGTCATTGAGTCTGTCCTGTGCACCTCCATCACTGTGTGGTTTGAAGCCGCCACCAAGCAGGATAGAACCAGACTACAGCGCACAGTGAGGACTGCCGAGCGCATCATTGGAGCCTCCCTGCCCTCTATTGTGGACCTGTACTCTTCCAGGTTGAAGAAGAGGGCGGGGAACATCATAACGGACTCCTTCCATCCTGCACATGGACTGTTTGAACTGCTTCCATCTGGTAGGTGCTTCAGATCCCTCCAGACTAAGACTAATAGGCACTGGAGAAGTTTTTTCCCTACTGCGGTCACTTTGCTGAGCAGTTAACTGCCGGTTAACTGTCGGCTAACTATTACTTGGATTGCACTACCTGTATGTATAATCTATATTTTCATTTATATTTATCATTATTATTGTCATGAGCAGAGAGACAACATCTGCCGGAATTAAATTCCTTGTATGTGCACAGGTACTTAGCGATTAAAGTCTGATTCTGATTCTGAAATGCATTTTCGTGGCCGTTAGATACGACACTGTGCTTAGATCGAACAGTTTTTAAATAGCATCAGTTGTGTGTGTGCGTGTGGCTGTGTATATTCAAAAAGTGGTGATTTGTTGTCACTGATGGTTGGTGAGAAATAAGCAATAAGACAATTCAGAACTGTTTTGTTCGACTTCTGGTAAGATGGCGATTGCTTAGCCGCTTCGAACTTTTGCTCCGTCATTCTCCCTATCTTTGCACTATATGTCTCCATTCTTAAACCTTAGTTAGGAATTTTATTAGGTCTCTTTTACTTGCCTGCGAACACATCTATCTTATAATGTCTACCAAAAGCTCTAAATCCAGGAAAAAGGAAGTTACGGCTCTGCCGACTGAGACTCTCATTGCTCTGGAGCAACATCGAGAAGATATTTTAAAGGAATTTAGGACCTCTTTCAACCAGCTGAATGCCAAATTGGATCGGATCAATGCTAGAGTGGACAAACATGCTGAACATTTATTTCGCATCAACTCGACCTCTTAAGATTTAAAACGCCATGTCCAATACCTCGAGACCCTCTGTTCCAGCCTAGAGGAGAAGAATAGTAAACTTTTTTCCAAAATGGTGGATCTTGAAATCTTGAAAACCGGAGCAGACGTTACAATCTATGAATTCTTGGTTTGCCAGAGGCCACCGAACAGGGTTCCCTCGTGAAGTTTTTTTCCCGATTTTCTCTGTGAGATATTTGGGAAAGAATCTCTTCCGAATCCACCTGAGCTTGAAAGGGCAGACAGGGTCTATGTTCCCTGTGCAATTCTGGGTTCCCACCCACGATCTGTAATTTTGTGCTTTCATCAATACCAGGTGAAAAACCGTTTGATTATGGAGGCACGCTGTAGAGGTACTTTTGCTTTTCAAAATTCAGTCAGTCGTTTTGTGGAGGATTATGCCCCCCAGGTTCTGAAGATGCATGCTGAGTTTAAAGGTGTAATGAAAGTGCTTTTTGATCGTGGACTTAGACCCTCCCTTCATAATCCAGCTGACCTTCAAATTACGCTTGCTACTGGAGAATATAAGTGGCTTAAGTCAGTGAAGGAGGCTGAGGCATTTGTTGGAAGTCTTCCGGCTATCCAGTCTTCTTCGGAACCTGGTCAGACCTCCTAAAACGGTGGATAAGTACTTCTCGCAGTAAAATTATTTTTTCCGGACTCAGACTTTATTTGAATAACTCAGACATTATCTATTGAAACTCTAAGGGCTGTAGACAATCTCTCCCTGGACTTGATCCATTTTTTCTAAATTGATATTCTGTGCTTAATGTTTCCCTGTGGACGTTTAGATTGTACTTGTGTATTGTATTTTATTCTTGTATAACTTTATCTATTGAGTTCTACAATTGACTCTAACTTGTTTTGGAGTTTTGGAGTTTTTATTGAAGGCCTCCCTGTTGGTTGATTTACAGTCTAAGTTTTGCTGCCTTTTTTTTCTGTAAATGGTTGGTAAGTACTCTCCTCAAATTTATAATCTCCCCCTTTTCTCCCTCCCCTTTTTTTCTCTTCTTTTAATATTCTATAATTTTTCGCGGGTAGGTTAGTTTTGGTTTTCCTTTGATTTTCTTTGTATTAAGTTTTATACTTCTGCAGAAGTTGTTCCTATTTGTAATTATGTTTTCTAGTGCATAAACTAGTTAACAATTGCTATAGTATTTATACGGAACTGTTGTTAATGACACAGATCTGGAAGTCATATTTGGGTTAATTTTTTTGGTAGAGCTAGCTGCTTTTTTTTGTAGCCGTCTAGTTTTGGGTTGCGAGGGTGGGGCGGATTTTCCAGTTCTAACATCACTCACTGTTTCTATTGCTTTCCCTTGTTACTCAGGGCATGTTTATGTTTTGATTCTACGAATCTATGTTTACATATCTGCTCCCAGACTGTTATTGTACTGCTTGACTTTTTATATGCCTGTTGCCTTTTATGCATTAACAATTGATAATGGCTAGTACACTTAAATTTGTGAGCTGGAATGTAAAGGGATTGAATCATCCTGTTAAAAGAAGGAAGGTATTCTCACATATTAAACATCTCAAAGCTGACATTGCTTTCCTTCAAGAAACTCGTATTCGTTGTTCTGATAACTCCCGGCTTTTGTCAAAGTGGGCGGGTCAGCATTTTCATTCATCCTTTGCCGCTAAAGCTGGGGGGGGGGGGTCTCCATCATTATTAACTCAAATATTCCTTTTGAATTCCATAATAAGATATCTGATACAAATGGCTGTTTTATTATTGTTTCTGGTAAACTATATAATACTAAAGTTGTACTAGCAAACCTGTATGCCCCCAATTTTGATGATGTTAATTTTTTTGAACGTTTTTTCTCCTCACTACCAGACTTAAACTCATACTCCCTTATACTGGGTGGTGACTTCAATTGTTGGTTAGATCCTAATTTGGATCAATCGTCCTCTGTTACTAGACCACCTACTAAATCTGCCTTAGCTATCCAATCGTTTCTCTCTAACTATGGTATCTCTGATATATGGTGTTTCCTTCATCCTACTGAGAGAGATTATTCTTTTTTTTTCACATGTTCACCATACCTTTAATAGAATTGACTACTTCTTACTCGATAACCAACTCATTCCATTTGTCTATTCTTGTGATTATCAGAGTATACTGATTTCTGACCATGCCCCAATTACTCTCTCTTTAAACTTTCCTGGTCTCCCTCAGAGGAATAAACACTGGCGGTTTGATTCAACTTTATTATTGGATGATGATTTTCTAAAATTTATTAAGGATCAGATAACCTTTTATTTTAACACTAATGCATCACCTGAAGTGTCATCCCAGATTGTCTGGGATGCCATGAAAGCATATCTGAGGGGTCAAATAATCTCCTATACAGCAAATCTTAATAGAAAGTCCTGTACAGATTGATCAGACCTCATTAACCAGATTAAAGGATTGGATCAACCGTATGCTCAAACTAAGAGTCCTGAAGCGTGTAGAACTTAAAACTAAATTTAATCTTCTGTCTACTCAACCTGTCGAACACCAACTTCTTGAAAGCAAGAGTCGCTTTTACATTCATGGTGACAAATCTGGTAAATTTCCAGCCAATCGGCTGAGGCGTTCCAAAGCCAAACAACATATTACAAAGATCCGGAAGGAGAAACTGGTTTTATTAAAAACTGTCTCCCTTTTTTTAACATTCGGCTTTTATTTAATATTTTATATTCACCTCCAACTGGGATTCCTGAATGTGTTATTTCCCTCGATGCGGAGAAAGCATTTGATCGTATAGAGTGGAACTACCTTTTTGCAGTTTTAGAAAAATTTGACTTCGGTCAAAGTTTTATCTCTTGGATCAAATTGCTGTATTTGTGTCCTACTGCCTCTGTTTTAACTAATTTTCAGAAATCCCAGTTATTTAATCTCAAACGTGGCACCCGTCAGGGATGCCCTTTAAGTCCCTTTCTCTTTGATTTGGCTATGGAACCTTTGGCGATAGCATTTCGAAATTGTCCTGAATTGACAGGGATTTGGAGAGGGGGTGTTGAGCAAAAGTTTCTCTTTATGCTGATGACTTATTACTCTTTCTCTCAAATCCGCCTACATCCTTACCTCCAATGTTTTCACTTTTTGACCAGTTTAGCCAGTTCTCTGGCTATAAACTTAATTTACACAAGAGCAAACTTTTCTCAATTAATAAAGAAGCGCAAGAATTAACATTTCGTGATCTCCCTTTTAAAGTAGTCCATAATCAATTTACCTATCTTGGGATTACAGTCACAAGGAAGTTTAAAGATCTCTTTCATGAAAAATTTGCCAATCTTTCGTATACTATAAAACAGAGTCTGGTACAATGGTCACCTCTATCTATGTCTTTGGTAGGTCGTATTAATGTTGTTAAAATGTATGTTCTCCCTAAACTTTTATACTTATTTCAATCAATCCCAATTTTTATTCCTAAATCTTTTTTTGATTCCTTAGACTTGATTAATTTGTCATATCTGTGGAAGAATAAGCGCTCTAGAATTAATAAAGTCTATCTCCAAAAACCTAGAAAAGAGGGTGGCATGGCTTTACCTAACTTTCGTTTATGTTATTGGGCACCCAATATACGTTGTGCTACCTTTTGGTCTTTTTTCCATGGCCAATCCGAGTACCCTAAGTGGGCGGCAATGGAGTTGAGCTCCACTAAAGAATTAACTATCTCTGCACTTCTTGGCTCTGTACTCCCTAGTAGTTTGTCCAATTAATAGTTAATCCTCTTGTTGAACACACTTTGCATATTTGGGCTCAGTTTAGGACATTTTATAGTTTCCATGGTTTTTCCGTCTCCAGCCCTGTGGTACATAATCACCCTTTTTTTTACCTATTATGTATGACTCAGCATTCCATGATTGGTATAGGAAGGGCATTAGACATTTTGAAAATCTTTTTATTGATAATCGCTTCGCTTCTTTTCAACATTTCTCTGCTAAGTTCAATCTGCCCAATGCTCATTTTTTTAGATATCTCCAAATTAGACACTTTATTGTTCCTTTAGTTCCTAACTTCCCTGAAGTGCCTGAGAAAGAATGTTATGGACTTATTTCTTTACATTAATCCACTAGGTAAAGGTTTAATATCAATTATTCGAGATAAATTAGCAGCCTTACGACGTGCCCCTGTGGATAAAATTAAAATGGCATGGGAGCAGGATTTAAATACCTCCTTATCTGATGAGACTTGGGACTCGATTCTCAAATCGGTTAATTCAACCTCTCTTTGTGCTCGCCATTGCCTTTTACAGCTTAAGATTGTTCATAGAGCCCATATGTCTAAATCTAAATTATCTCGATTTTACCCTAACATTAGTCCACTTTGTGATAAATGCAAAAGGGGCGAGGCCTCTCTCATTTATATGTACTGGTTTTGTCCTAGCTTGGAGAAACTTTGGAAAGATGTCTTCATAACGTTATCATATATTCTGAATCACCACCTAGAACCAAATCCTTTAATTGCTTTGTTCGGTTTCTGGGTGAGACAGATTTACGTCTTAGTTCGACTAAGTGTCGAATATTATCTTTTGCCTCTCTCCTGGCTAGACGTTTAATCCTCCTTAGATGGAGAGATGTTGCCCCGCCCATGCATGCTCAATGGCTTAACGATATTATGGCCTGCTTGGAGCTTGAAAAAATTCATTATTCAGTTCTTAATTTGGATTTAAAGTTCCATAAGTTCTGGGGACCTTTTATTGAGTACTTTCATAACCTTCTTCTTAACTAAGGTTTTTTTTTCTCGGTCCCTTGCTTTCAGCTCCTTTTTCTTTTGGTAGTAGGCATTAATATCTTCTGTTGCTAAGTGTATTTACAGTTTGGGGGTTTGATTGTCCTGATTTATATTCTCTATATTGTGTTGTGGTTGGTCTGGAGTTTTTTTTGTGTTGTGGGGTTTGGGGAGGATACTAATTTTACTTGTCTTCAATTTGGGTGCTTTTTCAATTATCTTTCTTTGTATCATATTGTTATTGTATGCTTATTTTTGCGCTGTATTAATGTTCTTCATTTTGATCTGGGTTTTTTTTATCTGTAGTTATGTAGAAAATGTATTAAAAAAACTAATAAAAATTTAAAAAAAAAAGAACTCTTTTGTTCATTGCAGTTTCAAACATTCTGGTTTGGTGATGCCAAAAGTGGCCGGGAGTGAAAATGAAATGATTTCACAACTTCAGTAATTTAGGAACTAAAAAGAATTTGAAGGTATTGACAATCATTTTTAATGTTACAAGGAAAATCAAAATTTGGAGGATGCAATCATCAAAAGCTTTGTATGAAGACAGTCTATTAGCTACACTAGCCGTCTGTTGTGAATTTGTTCATTTAGTCAATAAAAAGAAAAAGGCAGCATACACTGGATGAATTCCTACAATAAGCATTAGGTACTGATACACAGTAGCAGTAGTAGCATTGGTCATGTTCAAATTTTGTTCATTTACAGTCAATCAAAAGAACAAGACAGCATACATCAGGTAAGTCCCTCTGTCAATAATTATTAGGAACGACAGTTTTATAGTACTGTAGCAGTATTGTTAGTGTTCTGATTTGTTGTGTATTTCATTTAAATACATAACATGTTACTCAGTTAAATGGCAGTTTGTCTTTTATATACAAAACTATTTCCATGAAACTGCTGTTAATTGGGGCAGCTGCTTGATTGGACCGAAATATACTGGTCCTGATATGTGTCCAAATTAACTGGGTTCCACTGTATACCAACGTGATCTGCAATGAACTATTCACAGACATAGTTTCAGTTATTAGTACTACTGCAAATATCTTCCTTGGCAGAAATATAGCCTTGTCTATAAGCAGAGCTTGTTCTCATTTTGAAAACTTTCTCTTACTATTCACACTATACAAAGTTTATAGTAAATTTGTTATTAAAGTGTATATGGCATCATGCATTACCTTGAGATGCTTTCTCTGATGGCATTCACAGTAAAACAAAGAAATATAGTAGAATCATTGAAAAGCTACACTCAAAGACTGACAACCAATCAATGTCAAAAAGAAGACAAATGATGCAAATAAAAAACACTGAGAACATGAGTTGTAGAATCCTTTAAAGTGAGTCCATAGTTTGTGGAATCAGCTCGGAGTTGAGGTAAATAAAGTTATCCAAGCTGGTTCAGGAGCCTGGTGGTTGTAAGGTAATAACTGTTCCTGAAGCTGGTGGTGTGGGAGCTAAGGTTCCCACACCTCCTTCCTGATGGCAGAAGCAAGGAAAGAGCATGGTCAGAATGGTGAAGGTCCTTGATGTTGGATGTTGCTCTCTTGTGGCAGTTGGGAAGGGTGTAGGACTTACTGGTGTTGGACTCGGCTGTATCCACCAGGTTTTGTAGACTGTTTCATTCTTGAGCATTGATTTTTCCATCGCAAGCCATAATGCAACCTGTATATATGCTCTCCACTCTGTATCTATAGAAGTTTGTCAAAGTTTTAGTTGACATGCCGAATCTGCACAAACATCTAAGTAAGTAGAGATGTTGTTGTGCCCTCTTTCTGATGGTATTTGTGTGGTGGTCTCAGGAAATACCCTCCGACATGACAACCTATCACCTCTAGACCTTAATGAGGAGTGGCTCATGGACCTCTAGCTTCTTCCTTCTATGGTCAATAATCAGTTCTTTGGTTTTGCTAACATAGAGTGAGATGTTGTTGTTGAAGTATCATTCAAGCAGATTTTCAAACTCCCTCCTATATGCCGATATGTCACTACCTTTGATATGGCCAACAACACTGATGTCATCAGCAAACTTAAATATGGCATTGGAGCTATACTTGCATTCATTAGTATAAAGCAAGTAGAATAGTGGTCTAAGCACATGGCCCTGTGGTTCACCCATACTGATGATGATTGTGGAGAAGATATTGCCAATTCACACTGATTGGGGTCTTCAATTGAGGAAATTAAGGATCCAGTTACACAGGGAGGTACCAAGGGCCAGGTATTGGAGCTTATTGATTAGTTTTGAGGGGATGATAGTGATGAATGCAGAGATGTAGTCAATGAAGAGCATCCTGATGTTTGCATCGTTACTGTCCAGATGTTCCAAGAATGAGTGAAGAGCCAATGAAATGTCATCTGCTGTGGACTTGTTGTGACAGTAGGCAAATTGGAGTGGAATCAAGTCATTCCTCAGGCAAGAGTCGATATGGTTCATTACCAACCCCTCATCACTGTGGATATAAATGCAACTGGATGATAGTCATTGAAGCTGGTATTCATGTTCTTCTTGGGCACCAGTATGATAGAAGCCTGTTTGAGGCAGGTACCTACCGAAGTGAGGCGTTGAAAATCTCAGTAAAACACTCAAGCAAGCTGTTTAGCTCAGGTCATCAGTATTTGACCAGGTACACCATCTGAGCCAGATATGCTTTGCATGGGTTCATCCTCCTGAAGAAAACTCTCCCGTCAGCTTCAGAGGCTGAAATCACACTGAGACATTTTCTATCAGTTGATACATCAAAGCTATGTTATATTTTGATTTGCTTTTCTGTGGGAAAAGAATGTCCTGAAGCACTGCCAAAGGATGTGTTCTGTCTCATATTACCAAGCAAGAATTATTTGAATCACAGCCATCTTTTCCAATACTCATCACCTGTTAAATGTACTGTCCAATTCCCAGGGCTCAAACATTCCCTCTGATTTTCTCTACTACTTTTCAAATGTTATCAATGAGTATAATTTAAATAAATTCATATGAGCCTTCTCAACATTTTCCTCCTCTCATGTAATCTCATTTAACCATAGCCATTCTTGCAAGAGAACTACTATGATGATTTAAAAAGCAACCATAATGTCAAATGCACCAGAGATATTTCAGAGTGGGAAGGATATCTACAGTCAATAGAACACCTAAAATAATATTTCAGCAGATCAACCAACAGGGTAATTATAAAGATCTATCTGGATTAAAGAAACTTAACAAATATTACCTTTATACCCAGCATTGCATTTACAATTACTTGGAAGATCTGTGACACAAAACTTAAGCAAATGCTTTGGGAGGCTGGTCAAGGGTTACATCTGCAGCCTGCTACACCCAAACTGGACCCTGTACATTTCCCCTACTGACACAATCGATCAACAGAGCACGCAATAGCCAGTGCTCTACATACCATCCTTAAACATCTAGAGAAGAGGGATGCTTATGTGAGAATGCTGTTCTTGGACTACAGCTCAGCATTCAACACCATTGTTCCATCCAGACTCGACAAGAAGTTCAGAGACCTCAGCCTTGACCCTGCCTTGTGCAGTTGGAACCTGGACCTCCCTTTAGATCGCCACCATGTTGTGAGAGTAGGCTCCCTCACCTCTGCCCCCCGACTCTAAATACAGGAGCCCCTCAGTGCTGCGTACTGAGTCCCCTCCTTTACTCCTTGTATATCCATGACTGTGTCGCCACCCACAGCTCCAATCTGCTGATTAAATTTGCCAACACTACATTGATTGGCTTTATCTCAAACAATAATAAGGTGGCCTGCAGGGAAGAAGTCATGTCTTTGACACAGTAGTGTTACGAAAACAACCTCTCCCTCAATGTCACAAAAACAAAAGAGCTGGTTGTGGACTACAGGAGAAATGGAGATGGGCTAACCCCTATTTACATGAATGGATGGAGTTGAGAGGTAAACAGCTTCAAGTTCCTCAGCATCCACATCACCAAGGACCTTATATGGTCTATACACACCAGTCAGGTGGTGAAAAAGGCACAACAGTGCCTCTTTAACCTCAGATGGTTGAGGAAGTTTGGTATGGGCCCCAAATCCTAAGAACGCTACAAGGGTACAATTGAGAGCATCCTGACTACCTGCATCACTGCCTGGTATGGGAATTGTACCTCCCTTAATCACAGGGGTCTGCAGAGAGTGGTGTGGACAGCCCAGCAAATCTGTGATTGTGAATTTCCCATGATTCAGAACATTTACAAGGACAGGTGTGTAAAAAGGGCCTGAAGGATCACTGAGGACTTTGGGGACTCAGGGGAAGCGGTACCGCAGCATAAAAGCCAGGACCAACAGGCTATCACCAGGCTTTCAGACTGATGAACTCACGCTGACTTGAGTGTACTCTATATTACATTGACTGTGCTATTTATTATAAATTACAATGATTGAACATTGCACATTTAGATGGAGACATAACATAAAGATTTTTACTCATGTATGTGAAGGATGTAAGAAATAAAGTCAATTCAATTCAATTAAGCAATATGTATGCCAGTCTCTTGTGTTGAAGTATTAGCAATTTCTCTAAACAATTTCTCTAATCTACCTTTATGTTATTATCCTTCATTTAATGGATGGCACTGCATTTTTAAAATATAGATATAAATTTGTATTTGATTTCTTACGAAAAGTTACACAATTGCATCATTGCTAAAGGGTAATTATGATTTGTGAAGTTTGAGCATTAATAAATGGAAATTACAACAGAAACTTTTGGAGGAGACCAGGGAGTCAAAGTAACACTCTGGGGAAGGATAAAGCATATGCTTCAGGTCAATCATCTATCATATGAATTTCTTTATTTTAAGGAATAAAACATTGTGTAGGATGCAGATAAAGTTGAGGGTGGGAGATAGAGAAAGGAATAAAAGGAAAAGGCTATGTGATTGTCCAAAAGAAGAATATGGAAAATGATGAAAATATGATCTAAAACAAAATACTGGAAACACACAGGTCAGGCAGCTTCTATGGAGAACGAAACAGTTAATGATTCTTGTTGATGCCCTTTCATCAGAACAGATGTATTTTCAATTTTTGATCAAATGGAAAGAAAGCAAAATAAATGACTGGAGATGATGGTGAAAGGCATAAAGGAAAAGTGATGAAATATAGAGAAAAAATAGGTTAAAGGAAGATTTCAATGAACAGATCAACATCTTTATTTGCAATTGTTGTGCTCTATTTGATTCAGATGGTTGCAAATTATCCAATGAACTGTTGGATACAATCCAGGTACTATACATCCAGGTACAATCCTCTTAGATTACTCTAAAGAGAATTCTTTACTGATTATTTTTCCCCACTGCACTGCAATGGGTTGGCAAAGCCAATCTTTGGAGGGACTGCGTGCTGCAAGACATTTGGTGACAGAGGAAAAACATGGTACTTAAACCTGCAGCCCTTTAAACTGCCATTGCAAAGCTAGATTCGTAACTCTCAAATCAGCAGTTTCACCACAATGTGCAATTATATTCCAGATGCTCACCATAATTATCTAATTGGGATGATCTAGAAAAATGTATCAGTTAGTCTTATTTTCACAAGTGGGTCTGTGCCATAATGCTTCAACACCATTTACAGCTAGTGTTGAAAAAAGTGTCCCTGGTGCCTGATATGAATCAATGTCTAAATAAATTTGACCCCTTGCTAGTGATGGACTGTGGAATCTTATATTCAAGCTCTGTCTTTACCTACAAATGGAAGTTGTGCTAATCCAATTCAACATGAATTTCCTCCTCTATAGTTTCCAATGTGTTGCATTTGATAAGATGTACAAAGATCAATAAATTTCAGTTGTTTGAAATTTGTACTTTATGGTCTTTTCTATAAAATAAGCACCTCTCCTAAACAGACATTAAATGTACTTCCACTGGGAAAGTGATAAGCAACAGGTTGTAGTAAAAAATAAATTATCTGTTCAATATTAAAAGAATTAATCACTGGATTTTAGATTATGAACACTGTGAGAAAACACACTTTGGGACATCATCCAAATTTTGGTTAGAGACTAATCTGTAGAATGCTCAGCTGGCCACAACAGGGTAACATGTGTAGTTTGAAAGACAAGCAAAAACTAATGGTTACCAGCTAGCCTGCTGGACTTCTAAGGAAATTGACTGTTTGGTTCTGTTCCAGGAAATAATTGTTCAGAGGCATATGTGTACTGTGATTGGAATTATAGTCTCCAGCAATAAAAGGAAATCCTAGTATCAACTAAAAGTCCGCTCCAGGACTAGAAATGAAATTACTTGTTGCTTCAGTGGTTGGAATGGTAAAGTGGCTGAAACAGAAAGGGTTCCTGTCTTCTCATTTCTGGCATTTGGCTATCTGAGTTTGTGCTCGTATCAGGACATTTCAGAGCTTCAGCTTTAATTCGGTGGCAGAGTTCTTGTCTCTGAATCAAAAAGTTGTACTTTCAAGTCACATTCCAAAACAGCTGCACACAATTACTATTGCTGGATGATTTGAATCATTTCCAACATGGAAGTGGCAAACTTTTTGACGGGTCCTCACAGAAGTTAGGCCGGGTGCAGGGTCAGGGATTGTATTCATGTCAGTGGAGAGGAACAGTTTCAAGAAAAAGATAATTTCAGGTATTTAAGTTTCCTGGTCTTTAAATGTTTTATTCCTTTTGAGTTATATTTTGGTTTTTGTTTTAGTTTATTTTAATTTTAATTTTTGAACATTTTCCAATTGTTAGTCTGTTAGAAATTTTTGATAATTTTGATAATCGTTAACCTATGGGCCTGACTTCACTAGCTATCATACAAAACCTGGTGGGCTTATCAGTAAGGGCAGTAAAAGTATCTTCCTGGAAGCACCTTCAATTGATTAATTCATTGGTTGAGTGGACAGCCAGAGACTTCTTCCCAGGGCAGAAATGTCTAATACAAGGGGCATCATTTTAAGGTGATTGAAGGAAAGTATGGGGGGGGGGGGGTGGAACACAAAGTGGTATGTGTGTGGAATGCCCTGCCAGGGGTAGTGGTAAAGGCAGATACATTAGAGACATTTAAGAAACTCTTAGATCCTTTAACAAATGATAGAAAAATAGAGGGCTATGTGGAGGGGAAGGGTTAGATTGATCCTGGAGTAGGTCAAAAGGTCAGCACAATATTGTGGGCCAAAAGGCCTGTTCTGTGCTGCAGTGTTATATTCTAATTGGATGTCAAACTCTACTCTTCAGAAATTTCTTCCTTATTAATGTGGCTTAGTTGCAGTTGCTAATTTTTTTATGGTGATGAACACCAGAGTTTTCTTGTGCTTTGATTATTTTGTTCTCAAGCTCCGTGGTTGTGTTTTATAAATTGATTAAATCCCTTCTCAGTGGCAGCTTACTTAAAAATAGGGAATTCATGATGATGAAAATCTACCTTTCTGAGTCAGAGGTTGCGTCTTTTACTGTTTCTCATTTATACTCTATCATCTACAGTATTTTCTATAAACTTTTACTCTTGTTTATCCTCAGTTTATATTTTAGAATTCCTGTAACCAATAATATGAAAGCCCATGAATTGCTTGGCAGATTTTAAGCTTCGAGCATAGTGCAGACCTCCAACATTTTCCATATTTGTATTCACTGAGATTAAAATACTTTGTTTAATTCTTTGAACGGCACCTAGTTTAGGAAAACCGTAATTAATGTTTCAACGTTGATTAACAAAACCTGCCTGGCTCCAAAAGATGTACAGTCTTGACTAAAGAAATTAGTACAAAGTTGATTTTGGTCCAAAAATATTTAAATAATAATTATGGTTCCCATGGAAGCACTAATTAGATATCGTAAACACTCTTTTCGGGAATTAGATTGTACCAATGAACTCTAATGAAGATAAATGTGGATTAAGTGCATCAGTGCTCAGTTGCTTTTGGATTTGCTTCCATAGTCTTTCCATGTTCCAGATTGTGGCAATTTATAATAATTTTATTTGTGTGGTAGGGTGGGATTAATAAAAGAGGTGGCTACGGATCCCCTCTGGGGCATATAGTGATCACACTGTGTTAGAATTCCATATAGAGCTTGAAGGAAAACACCTGGGGTGCCAAACAATCATCCTCAACTTAAGTGAGGATAATTACACTGCCCCAAAGGTAGATCTGTCTGGAGTGAACTGAGTAAATCGGGCAAGGGATAGGTTAAGGGGCGAGCAGTGGCAAGCCTTTTAATTGTTGGCTCCTCAAGCTTAACAGATACTTACTCCAATTAGAGAAGGGTATCAGGAGAAAGATGAATCAAGATGTTTAAAAAAGATCAATGAAAATATTAAACTGAAGACTAGCTCATTTGAAGTGGCAATGGCTAGTGATGACCGGATGACTGGGAAATTCATTAAAGCCAGCCATTAGAGACAGAAAAGTAAGTGATGAGGGAGAAAAGTAATTCTGAGGGAAAACTACAGATCTGCTTTAAAACAAATGGCAAGAGATACATAAAATCAAATAAGGCATCTAGGATAAGGAACCTGTAAGGGCAAGATCAGAGAATTAATAATAGAAAGCAAGTAAACGGTAAATAAATTAAATCAATACTTTGCATTGGTCTTAATGGAGGAGAATGCAGCAAATACCCAAAGGTTTCTGACTGACCAGTTGAAAACAGTATGTAAGAATTTGTAACAATTACTATTATGAGGGAAAAGGTGATGGAAAAATGAATGAGACTAAAGGCAGCCAAGTTATCAGGTCCTGATGGCCTGTCCCAGAGGGTTTTAAAGGAGATGGCTGCAGAAATGGTTACAGTTTTTCTTAGTCTCAACCAAATTTTGATATGTGAAGTTTTTCTAGTGGAGTGGAAGACTGCAAATGTAGGCAATTGTACAAGAAAGGATGAAGATGATAAAGGAGATAAATGAAAGTCTGCTATCTTAACATCTGTTGTTGAAAAAATGCTGGAGTCTATAACCAAGAAAGAAATAGCTAATCATTTAGATAATTAAATAATGCTAATTCGTTGTTCATGTGAAGGGAACCTGTAGATATAATTTATTTAGATTTTCAGAAGGCACTTGATGAAGTGCCGCAAGTCCGCAAGATAAGAACTCATGGTCTGGGGGAAGTTTTCATCCCCTTATTTCGGAAAACCATTTGCAGAACTGATTCTTAAGGCAATCTAAGATATGTCTAATATGCTAATTCCTATAATTTGCTAAGAAACTAGATCTACATATATACTGGTGTCAGCAGAATGAAGTATGATCTTATCCAAACATTTAAGACCTGTGGGGCACATGACAATTAGATATTGAGGAATTTCTACCAAGAGGAGAATCTTTAATGAGGGAACATGGTTACAAGATTAGTAAGTGGTAATTCAAAACTAAAGTATGTTGGAATATCTTCTCACAGCAGGTGATGAATCTTTGGAATTGCACCCCCACCCCCGCAAATCCTCCGCTAAGATAAAGATAAGTCAGTAATTATTTTTGAAAGAATTGAAGGTCATGGGAAACAAGCACAGAAGAGTAGATGAGACTTAGAGCAGACCAAGTATGATTGTGACTCATTTCTGCTCCTATTTTCTCGTGCTTATGTTGGTTCCGGCTCTCTTGTCAATTGCATTAAAAACCAATATATACTTATTAGCAATCTATAAACAGTAGTTGACAATATATGATAAATATTGATCAGCATGCCAAGGAAATAATCTGATTTTCTTCAACATAATGCCATGGTATCCTTTGCAGCCATTAGAGAGCCATTGGTCAAATTTTAGTATCAGTTGTTTCAGATGGTACTGCAGAGTGTTAGACAGGATTTAATGTATTTCTGTCTCTAGAGCAGGGCCTGAATTAGAGCTTCTACCTCAGAGGCATTAATACCACCACTGAGCCACACAATTCCTTTGTCCAGTAAGTGAATTAAACTCTGCCAGGGTAGCAATATGACTCCTCAATGGCTCCTAGTTGTATGTTCAGTGATGAAGATCTAGTGAGTATATGTCAGTGCTCTGTCTGCGTGATAAATGATCACTTAAGTAAAGCATTGGTTCAGTGGTTCAAAGGTTCCATTTAATATCAGAGAATGTATACAACATACAACCTGAAATTCTCACCCTCCACAAACATCCTCGAAACAGAAGAAGAACCCAAGAGAATGAATGACAGAAAAAAGCATAAGAACCTCAAAGCCCCCTGCCCCCTCCCATGCGCATGCAGCATCAACCCTCCTCCCCACTTATTCTAGCATAAAGCATCAGCATTCCCACCACCCAACATGCAAGCAACAGCAAAACCCACAAAGAGAGTCCACTGTCTGTCAATGTTACTCAGCACTGTGAGAGCATAGGGGATGAAAGATAGTTGGACAAAAAAATAGTCAATCTAACCTTTGCATAGGCTAGTCACATGACACCAGTTACACATTACAATTACTGTCAATATTTAAGAGTTCTTTTTCTCAAAGACATACTGTGCACACAATATTGTATTTAAAAGTGAAAATAGCTCCCACATTCACTTACTTAAGCCCATCACCCCTACTGGGGCATACCCGCAGACAGCAGCTTTCTAGAGTCCCCCGTCCTGGGCCAATATTTCAAGTTATCCCCAGGTGTAGCCTGCCATACAACTTCTAGGTGAAGATCCTTCCTCTGCCAGGGATGGGGGCTTTGGACCTTCTGTGTTTCTGTCACTCTGGGTTTTTATGGGATGGGCTTGCCAGCCTCGTGACAAACCCTCCTCTTTTTCAGCTGGGCTAGGGACTGTCCATGTTGGCACTTCCCTTATTCAATTTGTGGCTAATTGTTCAAACATACTTTGCAAACAAAATTGCAAACATTGAGAAAGGGTTAATTTATTAAGAGCTGCCAAACTATGGCTGGTGTGGCCACAGCTTGTTATCATTTGGTGTGTCTTCCATGTCTAACATAGGTCATTTCATTTCTGAGGCTATATAAACAAGCCCAAGGCAGTCTTCTCTTTGCCTTGCAGAATCTGTTAGGAGCTGCTTTCAAATGGAAATGTAATGTTGAACATCTAGATTTCTTGCTTTTGTAGAAGGCAGAAGTGATGGTTGGATGATTCTCAGTTCATTTTGTTCAGAATAAGGGGTAGTTGGTTTGTGCCAATATGTTCATGTGCATCTGCTATTAGGACACAGCTACTGGTGCTTAGATCTATTTCAATTATTTTTTTTTACCTCTCATATAGTAGCACTTTTCAATTCCAGTATTAAAGTTGACTGATTAGTATTATTGAACTGACGGCAAACTTCGTGGAAAGTAATGCAAAACATGTAGTAAATTAAACTTATATTATACAAAATTAAACAACAAGACAAACATAAAATCTTCATCCTGATGTCAGTAAAGTCTGCTTGTTGATTATCATTGTCTCTTATATATAATTAAGTCCTATGTATAAGATTTATCGTAAAGGGGAACATATTCAAACGGATTATGCTGGGACTAAAAGTCACTGCAATTGCCTCTGTCCTATGACATCTTCTTTAACACTTCTTGGCTTTGTTGTAATCAAATGTGACATGATGATAATAATGAACCAAATTAGTAGTGAACAGGATCTGTTAAGGGCAGCTTGCAAAGAGACACCCTCAGTGTTGTGAGATTTTGTAAAATTTACTTAAAGGCTGTAGCATTTATTGCATGGGGGTTTAAAATGAGCCCACAAGTAGAATTATTTACAATATGAAACAAGTTACCAATTAATATTCTGTTCACATTTAGCCAAGCATAGATTTTGCTCCTTTCGCATATTTTCTTTGCATTTGAGGTTTTCAGATGTAGTGATGTTTACTTAAAAATACTGCCATGGTGTATACCTGGAATTGGTAGCCAATGATCCCATTGCACATTACTGTAAAACCATGAAACAGAATCTGAACTAAATGTATCACCATTGAAAGTAGCATCCATCATCAAGGTTGCCCATCATCCAGGACATGCTCTCTTCTTGTTACTATCATTGGGCAGGAGCTCCCACACCATCAGGTTCATGAACAGTTATGATCCTACAACCATGGAGCCACGGTAGCCCAGCAGTTAGCGCAATGCTATTACAGCTCAGGGCATCAGAGCTTAGAGTTCAATCCCAGTGTCCTCTGTAAGGAGTGTATACTTCTTCACTGTGGAATGCTTCAGTTTCCTCCCACAGCCCAAAGATGTACCAGATAATGGGTTAATTGGTCATTGTAAATTGTCCCATGATCAGGCTAGGGTTAGAACAGGGGTTATTGGTGGTGCAACTCAAACGGTCAAAAGGGCCTATCCACACTGTATCTCTTAATAAACTAAAATAAAAATATAACCGTCAGGCTCCTGAGCCAGCTTTACTCACCTGAATGCAGAACTGATATGGACTCACTTTCAAGGACTCTACAACTCATGTTCTCAGTATTATCTGTCTGTCTGTCTATCTATCTACCAAGTTTGTATGATTTTTTCTTTCTTTGCAGGATAGTTGTTTGTCATTCTCAGATTCAGTTTATTGTCATTTAGAAACCACAAATGCAATGCAGTTAAAAATGAGACAACGTTCCTCCAGAACGATATCACAAAAGCATATGACAAAACAGACTACATCAGCAAATCCACGTAACGTTTGGCAATCCCCAATTCTTTGTTTTGATATAGTTTTTCATAAATTCTATTGCATTTCTGTATCTTCCCAGCAAATGCCTGCAAGTAAATGAATCTCACAGTAGTATTTGGTGACATACAGGATGTGTATTTTGATAATAAATTTAATTTGCCATTGACATGAAGTACAAGGGAAGTTGAGACTATTAAATACCAGTCCAATATCTGCCCTTGTAATCTCCCACAGAGTTTCAGGACATTACGTATTATATTTTGCCCTTCGTCCAATTGAGAAGAGTGAAACTCTAGCAATAATAACAGAAATTGAACCTACGAAATTTGGTTATGCCTGTTGTAATCCATTTTGTATTTAGTGAGTACCATGAGATGCTGTAGACTGTATGTACAGTTTCTGATTTCATACTTGATGAATTATCACTTTCATGAACAAATTGCAGCATTTTGTGCACTAGTCTGAAAATTCTGACAGTGATGGAAAGTGGATCAAGTGCTTCCAATACTATTAAATCTTTTGCTAATTACTGTATACATTTTATACATGATCAATTTTTAAAGAAATGCTTTTTTTAAGATTTTGAAAACAACTGTTTTGCAGCAAGACTATGTTGTAACCTTGGAAGATTTTTTTTGTCTCCCAGGATTGTTAGAAGATGCTTGAGAAATAGGAATAAGATTATGTCATTCATTCCTCAGTCCTGCTCTGCCATTCAGTAGTGTTATGGATTATCTGATCTTTGACCTCAGTGATTACCTGGTTTGAAGGAGGATAATAATTCATAGAGCTCTGGGATAGAGAATTCCAAAGATTCACAATGTTCTCTGAGGGAAGTAATTCTTCTTCATCTCTGACTTGAGGTTGATCCTCTATCTTCAGACTATGGCTACGTCCACATTAAACCAGCTAATTTTGAAAACACCGGTTTTGCGTAAAAACGATAGATGTCCACACTATGTGTTTTAAAAAATATCTCTGTCCACATTAAAATGGATATTTCAGCGAATCTCCTCCTACTGCACATGTGCAGGACACATCTACCAAAAACAAGTGACATGTTTGGTGTCGAATCTCACTGTGAAAGACGATGTGTTTGTTCAGTTACAGACTAGAAAAACTTAATGACAGGCAGCTGTTGGTTGTCACGCAGGAGGACTTAAAACTAAAAAAACAAATACTGGAGCATATGGAAGCAACTGACAGGGAGTTCACGGACATTATGACCCAGCTGACAATAAACATTGAAAAACTATCGAACTCTGTTGCATTAATAAAGCCCCTTGTTAAATGTATAAAACATGTCTGCATCAGTATTATCTTGTATTTCCATACAATGTTACATTCGGCTGTTACACATCTATTGTCAGAGAAGTACTTGCATAAATAGGTAAACCACCTTCATACTAGCAAGGACAGAAAACAGGGCAAAGTGAATATACGTGTATATTCAGTAAGTAATGGGTCAAAGTATTTGGTGAGTACATTTCTAACTCTTCTGGCTTCAGTCTCATTGCCGTCTGTTCTGAAACTGTTAGGTTGCGTTCAAGAAAACAATGAAATGGCGCGCTGCCGTCACCATCTGTCATGACAGCATTTTCAGATTTCTCCGGTCATCCCGTCCACACTGATCTTCCCAAGCAGCATTTTCAAAATGCTTTTTCAAAATTTTCACCCCGGAGAGCGCTTCTGAATAGCTCCGGTTTCAGGAGACGAAAACGCCGTTTTAGTGTGGATGGAGGGTAAAAACGAAGAGAAAAAGCTTCGGTTACAGATTTATCCAGTGTAGTGTGGATGTAGCCTATGTTTTGGACTCCCTTACCAGAGAGGCATCTTCAAGCATCAACCTTTTCAAACCTCCTTAGAATTTTAATGTGTCTTGATTAGATCACTTCCCTTTCATCTGAACCCTTAGAGAGTTCAGATCCACTCAGTTCAACCATTTCTCGTTTTTAAAAAAAACTCTACTTCTAGGAGTCCAGCAAATGATCTTTCACTGCACCAAATCTAAAGTAAACAAATTATTTCATAAACACAAAACTCCAGATATGGTTTTGTAAAACGATAGAGTTGCAACAAAACCTTTGTACCCTTGTATGTCTTTTTCCTTGCGATGAGAGCCAACCTTCTGTTTGCCTTCTTAATTACCTGATAAACTGTGTGCTTTTCTCCTGTGTTAGCTGTGCAAGATAACTCAGAAAAAAATGTAGAATCTGGAAATCAGTATTAGGAGGTCACCAATCAGTTCTTCAAGTCTGTTCTGCCTTTCCAATACAATCAGCATTAAATCTCTTTCTCAACACCAGGACTCTTGAAGGAATCTACTTTCATCTTAACTATATTTAATAGCTTGGCCACCTCACAGAGGGATCAGAAGTGGAGAAAGTGAGCAGTTTTAAGTTCCTGGGTGTCAAGATCTCTGAGGACCTAGCCTGGTCCCAACATATCGATGCAGTTATAAAGAAGGCAAGACAGTGTCTATACTTCATTAGGAGTTTGAAGAGATTTGGTATGTCAACAAATACACTCAGAGACTTCTATAGATGTACCATGGAGAGCATTCTGACAGACTGCATCACTGTCTGGTAATGGGTGGGGTGGAGGAGGGGCTACTGCACAGGACTGAATGAAGCTGCAGAGTGTTGTAAATTTAGTTGGCTCCATCTTGGGTACTAACTGCAAAGTACCCAGGACATCTTCAAGGAGCGGTGTCTCAGAAAGTCAGTGTCCATTATTAAGGACCTCCAGCACCCAGGGTACGCCCTTTGTTGCCATCAGGTAGGAGGTACAGAAGCCTGAAGGCACACACTCAGCAATTCAGGAACCGCTTCTTCCCCTCTGCCATCTGATTCCTAAATGGATATTGAACCCGTAAACACTACCTCATCTTTCTAATATATATTATTTCTGTTTTTTACATGATTTTTAATCTATTCAATATACCAATACTGTAACTGATTTATTTATTAATACTATTATTATTTTTCTTCATTTATATTATGTATTGCTTTGAAATGCTGCTGCTAAATTAACAAATTTCACGACACATGCCAGTGATAATAAGCCTGATTCTGATACTGACTTCTGTGGTCTTATGGACATCAAGTTTTAATAGTCTTCTATTCCCTAATATCAAAACAAAACTACTGTGTACAGCCCAGTCCATCACAGGAAGACCTCCCCACCATTGAACATATATGAAAGGAATGCTGCCAGAAGAAAGCAGTGCCCTCGTCAAGGAACCAACTACCCAGCTCATGCTTTTTTCTCACTGCTGCTATTGGGAAGGAGGTACAGGAGCCTTAGGTCCCACACCACCAGGTTCAGGAACAGTTATTACCCTTCAGCCATCAGGCTCCTGAACCAACGTGGATAATCTCACTCACTTCAACACTGAACTGATTGTACTACCTGTGGAGCCAATTTCAAGGACTCTACAACTCATGCTTTCTGTATTACTTATTTAATTGTTTTTTAAAATTTGCACAATCTTCTTTTGCACATTTGTCAACCTTTGTGCGTAGGTTTTATTCCGTTGATTCTTCTGTATTCTACTGTGAATGACTGCAAGAAAGTTAGTTTCAGGGTAGTATGTGATAACATATATAGTACGTATTTCAATAATAAACTATCCTTAAACTTTGAATGTTGTAATACTTTACTTACCTAATCATATTTCATTTCATTATATGCCATCTTCCTATTTTTTAATCCACTAAATATCCCCATTTAAATGACCCTTTTAAATCTTTTTGTCTACACTTAATTCATTCCTGGCAACCTACTTTCCTACCTATCTTTGTACTACCAGCAAAAAAAGTAGCTACATTACACTTGGTTCCTTCATTTCAGTCAATAGTATAAAGTCTTCAGCGTGCGTATACACACACACACACACACACACACACACACACACACACACACACACACACACACACACACACACACACAGAGCTAGGCTGCCTAAGGACTTTGCACAGAACTGTAACAATTTTATTTATTGCACGGTACTGCTCCCACAATAAGTACTAACTTTCATGATGTATGTGATTGACGATAAACCTGATTCTGATATGGGTCTCTTTTTTTGGACTGGGCATGGGAAGGGGGCAGGGAAAAGGGAACTGTGGTTGGGGAAAAAGGAGAAGGGAGAGGGGAGGGAGCAGGAAGCTCCAAAGAGACATTCTGCAATGATCAATAGACCAATTGTTAGGAATCAAATTAGCTTGCTTGATGTCTCAAGGCTGGGTGTGTCTGAATCTGTGCCAACTCCCACCCCTGGCACACCTTCTCTGCTACCTGTCCCACATCCATCCCATGGCATTCCACCTTTGCCATTCCCAACATCCTTTACTCCCGCCAAATTTACAAACTGCTGTCTGCTCCCTGTGGATAAATACAGTACTGTGCAAGATTCATAGGCATATATGTGCCTAAGACTTCTGCACAATACTGTAAATAGCCAAGATTCTAGCACTCATCATTGAGGCTCTCCTATTAGTGCCAGCTTGTCAACTTTAAAATGACCTGATTAACCTTATATCATGTTTTTCTGCCCTTAACCAACTCTCTATCCAAAGCAATATTCTGTAATCTTAACTCCTTAGTGAAAAGGGTCCTGTTACATTTGAAAAGGTTTTTCTGAGCAAATCTTAATGATAATTCTCTGAACTTGATGCATATCAGTTGAAACCTCTGGCTAGAAGGAAAGGACTCCCACCTGGAAATACTTTACTTGCATGTGTTAAGCAAAATGTTTCCTTTTGTTTTGGATGTCATACACTAGTGGCAGCTTTTTGAACTTTGGTCATTTCCCCACTTGCACTGATCACTCACTTGGTATGCAGCAGGCACAATGGCAAAAGTCTATGTTTGGTTTAAGGCTTAACATATCAGTAGATGATTCAATAAGAGGGAATTCATAATGTTTGGGAAGCAGAGTGTGTATTGCTTAGGGAGTTTTCTGCAGATTACATAGTAATAATAATTGTTTTACACTCAAAACTTCAACCAGTATTGTAAACAGAATAAGTCAGAAGATTTGTTTGTTCAGGTTCTCAAAAGTCTAATGAAATACTAACTTCTGCATGTCAGTTTTGATTAAGCTGGATATCACATGAATGCATTAGATTATTACAAAGCAGGAGCTGGTAAACAATATTACATCAGAAGCTGCATCGCTTGGCGTTTGTTACATAGTGTTAAACAAGTTCATTGGGGTATTTTGGGCAAGGCCTTCCTGAAAACCAAAGGGAAGAAATGTTTTTCAATCCTTCCTACAGACATTTAAATCTCAGAAAATACCACAGCAAAATCGAGTCCTGATTTCACGCAGCAGTAGGATAGGGACCAAGGGAGGGTAAGTTTGGTAGTGCCTAAAATGGACATGTGAATGAGAATGTGAAATGTATGACCTATGCCCATTGGAACTGCTGCAACCAACATAGGAAATTCAGACTGCCTGCTTAGATTGATGATTCTTGGAAGTACTGATTGCATTGTGCCATGCCTTATTTCTTCAGCCTAGGACCCAATTTTGTGAGAGATCTTCATAAGTTTAAACTAGCCTACACTGTTCTAGGTCAGCCTGTACTACCTAAAGGTAAGATGCATTGTTTTGGATTATTGTCAAGTTAATTAAATTAAAAGACATGACGCAGGCTCAGAGAAATATTCTGCACAGGAGATCTTGGTGGATGAGATAGAGTATAAGTATAATGTTCTGAATCCTCCAGATGTATCTCGAAAGAGAAAATTATTCCAAGCTTGTGAGATCATTTACAGTAATCAACTTCCAATGATCTAGATAGAGTGCTGTAAGATTTTTAATGTGTTCATGTATGACCAGGTTCAGTGACTCTGCCTTCAGATATCATATACCCATATGGGAATTACATCGCCATCGGTCTTTATCAGTCCACAAACTCACCCAAATACCTTCACTACATCCTTAAATACTCGAACACTACTCCAAGTTACACATTTTATAGCTTATATCAACAAGTTACTATTTAGCCATGAAAGCCACATCAGGCGACCAGAACTGAACAGTGTTGTGTTCATCTTAGGTTGTAGAGGGTGCAGAAAGAATTTAGTAGGATGCTGCCTGGATTATGAGGAATGGTTGAATGAGCGAGGGCTTGTCCTTTTGGAGTGAAGGAGAATGAGAGGATTATTGATATATAAGGTGATAAAGGACTTAGATACAAAGGACAGCCAACACCTTTTTCCCAGGGTGGAAATGGCTGATAAAAAAGGGTGATCGCTGGAAAGTGTAGGGGTAATGTCAAAGGTAGATTCTTTCACACAGAGAATGGTGGTTGTGTGGAACGCCTCCCCTCACCCCGAGGTGGAGGAGGCAGATCAACATTCCCTCGAATATTTTTCTACAGCTGCGTAAACCACCCATTGCTCTCAGCAGGAAATTTTTCCACGGCCTGAAACTGCATGGCATATTAAATGTTTTTTCTGTAATATGCATACTATGAATATTACAGATGGCATTGGCATTCAGTAGACTGGCAGTTTATTAACAGTGAGCTATTGACTTCCATGCTGTGTTTATTGTTACAATTTGTAATAGTATTGTAACTTGAAACACTAACAGTTTAAATATGTCGAAGCTACAAAATGTTTCAAAGTAAAGGTTGTGGTACATTTATTATTTAGAAAATGCATTGATTATATTCATTAACATATAGTTACAAGGTATTTCACAATTATATTAAAATAGATTTCAAAATTATATAAGCATAATTTCCAAATTATATTGTCATTATATAAAAGAAAGCTCCAGCTGCACAGCAACAAAGGTTACGTACATAGCAGCATTTCAGTTACTGCGTGGTCGTGCAGCTACACAACTTAAAAGGAACAACGAGGCAGATTTATTAGGACATCTAAGAGCCTCTTGGATGGGAACATGGATAAAAGAAAAACGTAGAGCTTTGTGAGAGAAAAGGGGGAGATCAATTTTGTGGTAGGGTAAAAGTTCAGCATTGGGCTGAAGTGTCTGTACTGTTCTATGTTATGATACAGCTTTATAAAACATTAGTTAGGACACAACCAGAGTAACATGTGCATTTCTAATTTCTCACACTGTAAGAAGGACATGACTTATCAAAATATTGCCTTGGATAGAGCATTCCAATCTGGAGGAAAGACTAGGTTGGGTTTGTTTTCCAGGGAGACCTGAAAGACCTATATACAAAGTTTTGGGCATTATAGATACAGTAGATTAAAGGTTTTTTTTTTCTCTAGAGCAAAAACAAATTGCATTTGTTTAAGTTAAAGGGCAGAGGTTTAATGTGTATCTGGCTAAGAATTTTACCCTTAAAAGGTGTTTAGAATGTAAAATGCACTGCCTGGATGATGGAAGTAGAGATCTGAACAAAATTTGACAACTATCTGAGTAGGCATTTGGTTAATGAAGGCAAAGAAGCCCGCAGACCAAGGACTGTTAAGTGAAATGAGTATAGATAGGTCAAAGGACCTATTTCTCTGTCCTGTGCCGATATGATTTTACAACGTTAAATCCCTGACGATATGAATGGTTCTGTCAGTAAGCACATTGGCTAGTGTCCAATGTGGCAGGAATGCATCAAATATCTCCAAACTTTGACTTACCTCCTTAGACAATCAGATTGAAAGGGCGATTGTCTTTTATCTGTACCCCTTGTACAATGGGCATGGTTGGTGCGCTGCTGCTGCTGTTGTTATTGTCTGCGAAAGTTCTTGTTCCCGGGGTTCACCTCTAAAGTCTGCAGAAGTGTTTAGATAAAGCAGTAAAGCAGTGAACGAGACCGAGTGTAAGATTCACTGATGCATGTGGCTGCCTCTGATATCCCTCAAAACGTGAGTTTCGGAATAAATCAATAATTTGGTGATTAGTTTGGTTGGGTGTCCACAATAACATGCGTGGATATCTTTAATTCGTCATTTGCGCGTACCGGGGAGTCGTATCCCGCTTCCCGGGTGCGGAAATGATTCAGTCTTGTCCGTCTTCAACCAGAAGTCAAATCCAGCGACCTTTTTTGTTTGCTTTTGGGTAAGGTATCGTTTTATTTTAAGGTGCTGCTCCTCCTTTGGATGAGTGATGTTAGACTGCTGCTGGCGTGCTGTGGCGAAGTGCGGGGGTCGGCGGGGATGGAGTCAAACAAGGGGGAAAAACTCCGTGGAACTCTGTAACTGGTGTGGCGGGATGAGCTGACAGTTGATCGCTCTGCGAAGGACGAACTGATGGTGATTAATGTCAGTGTGAACAAGGAGTTAATCTGCTGGGGTTTTTTTTGGGGGGGGGGGGCTTCAAACGTTATCCATGTAGTCGATCCGAATGGATTATCGGGAGTTCAAGTGACCGCGGTGGCTGATCACATTGGGCACCGGCACTCTGCCGAGTGAAGTGAAACGATCCGCTGCTCTTCCGTGTAGTATTAACAAGTTTATACACCCGATTCGCTCCACGTTTGCCCTTCGCCCATTGTTGTGGAGGTGGTAGGATCGAAGGGCAGAAGGTCTAAAATGGAACCTGGAGGTTTTCCTGCCCGCGTTCTTTAAAAACAAAGCTCGAAGAAATAAACGTCGAATTGACGTTTAACAACGGAGCTGCTCGGCTGGAATCGCCGCCTCTGAAGCAGCTTCTACCGGGACTCGGGGACTCGCGCAGGTGTCGCCAAGGTTGGCGCTGGGCTGCGAGAGCAAGCCATGCGCCTTGGTGAATGAAGCATTTGGGATTTGTTCGCGGAAGCGCTGTTGTAATAACACGCTGTCCTCCAAAGCGAGGAAATTGTTCTCACCGGTCCGGACCAGTAAATTGATTTATTATAGTCACATGTATGGAAGTATAGTGGAAAAATACGCATACATTCATGCAGATTACAACAGTGGTTGAGGTGATAAAAGGAAAGGATAACACAGTGCAGAATAAAGCGTTACAAAAAGCGCAGTGCAGATAGCCAATAGACTGCAAGGTCATGAGGTCAAGAGTCTATCTTGCACAAGAGGACAGTTCAGTAGTCTTATAACAGTGGGGTAGAAGCTGTTCTTGAGTTTGGTGGTACCTGTATTCAGGCATTTGTGCATTCTGACATGGAAGAGTGGAGAAGATAGAATTCCAGGGTTGTGGAGTCCTTCATTATGCTGGCTACTTTACAGAGGCAGCAAGAAGAGTGGACAAAGTCTAGAGAGGTTAGGTATGATAATGAGAGAAAGAATCGTTCATTTGAATGGCATCACCTTTACTGACTCTTGATAAAATTGTGATCCTTTTCTTAAACACAATCCTTATGGGCAACCAGGTCATTGATATCCAGGGATGTTCCTTCTATAATTTGAGTGTGTTTCATGACAGATCTTTTGCAGCAGCCCAATGTCTCTGAGTTAATGTAGCCAGATTCCCTTCAAAATAATTTGTATTTCTCTTTGAAGCATTCTTTGCTAAAGTAACCAACTTTTGTCACTGATTTTTGTTTTTCCATAATGATTGCAGCCTAGATCTGGTTCAAGCTTGTTCTTTTAGTCAGAATATCTGCACTTTTTGAAGTGTTAATCGAAGGTTTATCAGGTCAAGCAGGCAGAGTACATAAAAGATGTTACCACCCACCTAGACTGCAAGCTGATCTGCAAAGTTCACTTCCATTAAATCTTTTTCCAAAGTTATTTAAACAATGTTCTGGCACAACTTCTGTGAAGAAAACTTAAGAAGAAGATATCTTTTTAAGGCTGCAATATTTATAAACAATTTTCCTGTCAGCTGTTCAGCTCCTGGCCAGAACTCTTATGTTGATTTCACTGGCATTTTAGGAAATCTGTATGTACTCTTTTCTAAGCCTTATACTTGCTATGAAATTGCTCTTAATGAGCTGACATCATATTGAATTTGATAATCTATCACCCCTTGAGGAATTCCTCGTACTCAAATCGACACATTTGGATTATACTGTATGTGGAAATCAAAGGATTGGTGTCATCTCTCCTGATTCTATCTCATCAGACATGATAAAATTTCCTCCAAAGGACAAGAAACTTTCACTCATGGAATTTATGTGTATTGAAAAATTTAAGTCATCACTACTAAACAAGATGCAGAAGACTGCCCTGTCTAATCTAAAATTAGATTCTAATGAAACAGCAGCAGTTAGCTCACTGCCTTACAGTACCAGTGTCCCAGGTTCAACTCTCACCTCTGTCTGTAAGGAGTTTGTACATTCTACTTGGGTTTCCTCTCAGTGTTCTGGTTTCCTTTCACATTCCAAAGACACACAGGCTAGTAGGTTAATTGGTCATAAGAGTGTAATTGAGTGGTGTGGCTGATATGCCAGAAGGGCCTGTTACCATGTTGTATTTATAAAAAAAAATTAGAAAATGCATAGACAAAGCAAATGGCTATCACCAGTAGATTCTGCAGATATGGAAAATAAGATAGCACAACTTAAGTTCACAAGCCACTTGATGTACATCTGAATAAATTGCTAAGCATTTCTGTTTTAAAGTAAACACACAGCTCAGTTTGTTTGCTTCTATGAGATGCAGGTAGGGATTTGGCACTAGTACTTTTTTAGGTGAGCAGAATAATTTAACATAGTACTCGATGTTGTGCTTAAGGAACAAATAACAAGGAATTGTCATCTTAAGCCCAGAAAATAAATTTTAAGATGGCTGGCCAGGCCATTCTTTGTGTTCCTGTTGTATTGGTCAAATGTGTTTTTCAGTGGATAAACAATAGGCACGAGTAAGTTAGCAGAAAATAAAGGCACAGTCAAACAGTTTTTCAAGCAACTTTTTCAAAGATGAACTTGCACAGGAAAGTCCAGAGGACACAAATATAGTGGATGAATAAGTGCCAATTGGACAGAGTGAAGGGGTATGAGATTCAGTGAGTCATAGAAAATTTCAGCACAGAAACAGGTCCTTTGGCCCATCTAGTCTATGAGTTATTTAAACCATCTACTCCCTTCAACCTATACTGGGACCATAGCACTCCATATCCAATCGTCCATTTGCCTCTCCAAACTTCTCTTAAATGTTGAAATTGAGTTTACATGCACCACTTACTCTATCAAGTTTCCCCTCATGTTCCCCGCAAGTTTTTCACCTTTCACCCTTTCGCCTATCTAGCCTTTTACAGTAAAAGAAGTATAAGGTATCAATGCAATGATATATGCCGGGAAGGAATTGCTAATGAACTATGGGCTGCTGACACAGAAGTGTATTGAAGCACAAACAAGAATTATGAAATTGAATAATGATATGATGAATGTGTGGATGAGACACTTGTCAGTGGTTGGAGAAGCTGTCATGCTTAACCTAAATTGTTAAGATGAGAAGAGAATCAAATGGGATTAGTATAATTAACATTTGATAGTTGGCATATACTTGATGGGCTGAAGGGCCTGTTTCCATATTGTATGACTGTCGGTCTATATTATCAGTTCTAACTTGAAGATTCCTCAAATCTTATCTGGATCAGGGAAAATAAGTAGATACAAAAATAAGGGTGAGATTATCCAAAAACAGCTCAAAGAATATTGCTCTGACACTGTTGTTAAAAAGAAATAATGGTACATATAATTGCAGGTTAACCAAATATGAATATTTGGAAATTGTGCGCAGGAGATTACCACCCAACTTAATTTACATGCCACATACATGTAATGCATGTAACAGAAGTATGTTACATAGAAGATACATCTGAAGTGGACCATGTAGCTCAACTGGTTCAATGAGAATCCTTCCAGTATTCTATGTCTAATTCTATCACATTTCCTCCTATGCCTTTCTTGCTTCATGCCCTTACCTAGCTTTCCCTTCCAATTATTTCAAACCACACCATATGGAAACAAGTTCTCTGGGTAAATGAGTTTCTGCTGAATTTTGTATTAGATATATATGTCACTAACTTCTGCTCCTAACTACAAACAAATCCAGAACAGCTGGAAATGGGAATCTTCATAATTTCTACTTCCTAATATCCCATTGCCCAACATCATATTGCAACTTTAAACTAAGATATCCCTATTAAATAAATTGACGCTTATATCACAAAAGCCTAACTGACACCTTACAATTGGATTGTCAATATAATAATAGTGAATGCTTAAGTAAGAACAGTTTTCTATTTCAGATATATAACCATTTGTTTTTTTAATGTATCCAACATATCTGATTATATGACAGAATTGGTTAGATGTTCATTGGTGAAATGTAGTTTCATGTTCATTTTTTGAAATCTAGTGTACAATCACATATAGAAAGAAAACCAAATACTTGTATACCCTGTCAGTTCAGTCTCTGATGCCAATGTGAGAGCATCCTTCAGGAGTGTGAATCCAAAGAAAACTGCGAATATCTGGCCAAGTACTGAAGACCCAGGCTAATCAATTGACTGGAGTACCTGCTTCAGGAAGGTTTCAATTGTTTCAGTGCCTAAGAAGAACTAGTAACCTTCCTCAATGACTGTTGTCCTCTAACATTTACATCCACTGCGTTGAAATGCTTTGAGAGGTTGGTCATAAAGCATATCAATTCCTGCCCGAGGAGTGAACTGGATCCACTCCTATTTGCCTTCTGTCACAACAGGTCAACACAAACACCCTTTCACTGGCCCTTCACTCGGCTCAGAAACGCCTGGACTATGAAGATGCATGTGCATCAGCAGGCTCTTCATTGATTACAGCTTGGCATTCAATACTGTTATCTGCTTGAAACTAATCTCTAAACTACAAGACCTAGTCCTTGATAGCTCTCCTACACAAATGGAACTTTGTTTTCTTCACTTGCAGACCCAAGTCAGTACAGCAACAACATCCCATCCACAATCACCATTGGCACACTACAAGGCTATGTTGTCAGTATCCTGCTTTATATTTATGACTGTGAGGTTGAGTACAGCTCCAATTACATGCTTAAGTTTGCTGACAATACTGCTGTTTTTTTTGGCCACATCAGAATTGATGATGAATTGGCAAATAGAAGAGAGTTTGAAAATCTGGTTGAATTCTCTCACTCAATGTCTGCAAAACCTGAATATCGACTGCAAGAGGCAGAAGCCAGAGGCCCTCAAACCATTCCTCATTAGGGGATCAGAGGTGGAGAGGATCAGTAACTTTAAATTCCTTGGTGCTATCAAATCAGAGGATCTGTCCTTGGACCAGAATGCAAGTACCATCGTAAAGAAGGCAAAACAGTGCCTCTATTTTAGAAGTTTATGTAGATTTGGCATGTCACCAAAAACGCCGATAAAATTCTACAGATGCACAATGGAGTGACCCTAACGGACTGTATCATAGTCTGGTTTGGAATGCCAATGCCCATGAATGGAAAAGTCTACAGAAAGTGGTGGATACAACCCATTCCCACCATTGAGCACGTTTCCATAGAGTGCTGCCACAAGAAAGCAGTGTCCATCGGCATGGACCCCCATTGTTCAGGCCATGCTCTCTTCTCACTACCACCATCGGGCAGAGAGTACAGAAGCCTTAGGTCTAATACCACCATGTTCAGGAACAGTTACTACCCTACAGGCTCCAGGGACATCATGCATAGCTTAACTCACCACGACTCTGAAATGATTCTGCAACTTACCAACTCATTTTCAAAGGCACTACAACTTGTGTTCTCAGTATTTCTTATTTGTGCAATTTGTCTTCTTTTACACATTGTTTGTCAATCTTTGATTATGTATAGTTTTTTGTAAATTCTATTGTATGACTTTTCTGTAAATTCCTGCAAGAAAAAGAATCTCAAGTTAATATCTGGTAATGTACTGTGTATGTAGTTTGAGAATAACTTTGACTTGTACTTCTCTCAACAGTGTCACTTGAACATATCTAAGACCAGGTACCACATTCAACAAACATAGACAGAAGATGTTATATCCCAAACTTCAGGACTATTTTTGAATCTAGAGCCAAAGAATAATGTTTAAATTTATTACATTTCTTAATATATCCCCCTGGTTAATTGGACACTGAAATTAACTATATAATTTGTAGCTTGTTCATGGCTTGATCTCAGTGCTAATTATTTTGTTTACCTTAGTTCGATTAAGACAGTTTGTTAATACAATCTCATTCCTTGCTGCAATAAGAGAAGCTTGTTTGGATTTTCAGCAATAGACTTTGGTTTTATAATTAATGAGTCATTTGTGTTCTCCTCATGGAAAGCTGTTAGCTCAGTGTGTGATTAAGATGATAGCTGGTTTTGTGGGAGTTAATGGCATTTTCTTCCCACTGTGACTGCAACCCTAATTGAGAATATACAGAGCGTAATTATGAAGATGACAACTATCAACAATGCAGGGAACAGGTGGTACTGAAAACTTCCTTCTGCAAGACACACTATTTTCATGCATGGAGGAAATTACTCTTATGGCAAATGGTTAAAACCCTTACACATTTGTTCCCTCATTTTAAGGTGTGTTTTTGCTCTGATCAAGATGTAAATTTTAGATGGGATTTTTTCTAGTTAGCAGGTTTGTATCACAATGGACATAGTGAATTCTGGGAGCCATCTGTCAAACTTCAATATGAAAAAACCACCTTCAATGAGATTGGGGAATTTTCCATCAATCTGATAGATTAAAACCGGTTTCAAGATGAAAGAGCATACTCCAACATAATTTGCCATCCTTTCTAGCACAGTTTGTTAACATGCTGTACAATTTACCATTAAGTATACAAAATGCAGGAGGAACTGAGCAGGTCAGGTAGCATCTATGGAAAGAAACAAACAAGTCAATGTTTTAAGCTGAAACCCTCCATCAGTACTTGACCTGACTGAATATTGTTTAGATGTAAAATGAGAAAGCATCAGGGTAAACAACAAAATAATCATATCTGATGGTATGAACAGTGCAGTCAGGATACCTAAAATAGCACATAATTTTTGTTTAGTGTTAGTTTGAACCTGTCATGATCATATCATTTCCCACTGTCATTTAAAAAAAAGTACTGTAATGAATAATTTTAGGTGTGTTTTTTCCAGTATCATGCACTCATAGTTAAATTGGCCAATTATACATTCAACCCAACCTTTTATATAATCACATTGGCAAGAATGTGCTCTCTCTTAGCAATTCTTAATCCCTTACACAAAATTCCAACTCAAATCATTATAAATTGATTTGTTTAGATCAAAAGTAGTATTTGGCACTTAAAATTACTTTCTATAAACACATTGCTAAGATTTTTGTTTTCAGCCTTTGGACATGGTACAAAAATGTTGCCCTACAATGTTGACCAGAGGGATAGAAGGGCAACGATTTAGATTGTTCAATATTGAAAAATGAGAAAAGTCTGGGTAACTCTGTGCTGTAGAAAGAGAGTAAAACTTCAGTACTTTTTGGGAACTAATTGGTGGAGAACTATTTGAAAGGATTTCTTTTATAGAATCTGCACTGTACTACAGTGTCAATGTACTTTGCAACTTGTGTCTTACGTTCCAATGTTCCAAATACATGAGCTGGAACAGCTCTGAGGAAATGTAACATAAAGAGTACTAAATAGTTGAAAGGATTGTATGCTGCTGTTGGTATGTAACGTTTGTGTAATGTAACAAAAAAGATTGCATTTTTTATTAGATCTGTAAGATGGTTGTGTCAGAGTAAAGGACACACACTTTCAATGAAGACTTTTCATATCTTTTACCTTTAAAAAGCACAATCAATAATGCCTGGCTTTCAGTGACTTTAGTTTTATTTAACAATCAAAATTTCTGCAGTGATCAATTGATGCAATTTATTTTTCAGATTCATTATACTCTGGCAGTAGAATCTTATGATTACCTTCTGCATCCTTCGAGAAAGATCTTGGCTTCAGTGGTCAACAATAGAAGCCTAGGAGCTGGAGCTTACCTCAAATTATGTGTCAATGATTCTGTGCCGAAGATACGTGCCACCTTGTACAGGACCACTGTTTCTGACCACGTGGCTGGCGCTCTGCTAGAAGCAACTGCAGTCACTGGGACAAGGAACACACTCCTAAGTCCTTCAGGGATACCCACAGGCAGAGCAATGCTGAAAGGTAAGTGTGACAGGGGTCTTGTGTCCTTGATGCTACTTAAATCCATCATATTGAGTTTAACTAATTAGGGTTAGGAAATGTTTCCAATAATAGATCATGTTTCCTGAAATTTTTATTTCTGCTTTTCAATACTGTTGGAAAACATGGGAAACCTTTCTTGCTCCTAAATGAGATTTAAGAAAATAAAATCCTGGGGTAAACTTTCTAGTAAAGATATGTTGTTTGCAAATTGAACTACTTCTTTTTCTGGGGAATGAAGCTACTCTGATATGTTCTTATTGGCTGATTAGATCTTCCTTTCTGTCATCACTGAATTGATGTAGAAAGTATTCTGCCTACAGTTGTTGCTTCTGGTGTTGGTTGAGAATTATGCAAATAATTCTTCAGTTCTATTAATGAAATTATAGAATTCATACATCCTGACTCATTTCTATTTTGACACATTTCTATTTCTATTCAGAATGAAAATGTTGAAACTTTCATGTTTTTGAAAACATTGAGAGTAAACACAGAGGCTGAGATTGAAATTTTCTGTGTTATGTAGTGATACATTGGAATATTGAGGTATCTTAGTTTCTGTGGAAGGATTATTTGAACAATGGTTGCCATGGTAACATAGCGGTTACATTACAGCTTGGGGTGTTCTGGAGTTTGGAGTTCAATTCTGATGCCGTTCTGTTAGGAGTTTCTGTACATCCTCCCTGTGGAATGCATGAGTTTTCTCTAGGTTCTTTCCACAGTCCAAAGGCATGTTGGTAGGTTAATTGATCATTGTAAATTGTCTCTGTGATTAGGGTAGGGTAAATTGGGGTAGTGGGGTTTCTGGGGTGGTACGCCTCAAAGGGCCAACCCCTGACTGTATTGGTGAATAAATAAATATGTTGGGAACAAAATAAAAGCTGAATAGAAATTTTACCTGGCACCTTACAACTAGTTGCTAACCCCTAGTGCTGGTTTGGATTGAATTCTTCATTTTTCAAAAGGAGAAGCTATTCATGTGACATTTGTGGTTTTGTGCAATAAAAAAGGTAAAGCAGGTTGTTCAACAGCCTGTGCTAATATCTTATCAAGTCCATATTTTCCCCTTTGGAACTGGTTATAACAGAGCAAGATGTTACCAGCAGGGATTAGCTTCTGTAATGTACAATAAAATGTGATCATCGAACCTGTTGAATCAATCCTCACGTGTACATGGAATTACTGTGACAATGCTTGACTCCTTACTGATATTTTATTTGATTGACCTGAGACATTAGCCACTTGACTTAAAGTAAAATTGCTCATGTTTTCTGTTTTTAAATGCCATGTCCTCTAGTATTATTGTCAAACCTATCCTGCAGAGCATCATGGACTTGGGATATTCACATGCTTGAGATAGAAAAATGTACAGTCAAGCAGTCTGATGCATCTGGGTTTGCATTCCCTTTATATGAAATTCATTTTATTCCCTTTACATGAGATATAAATCATTAAGATATCTTCCCAAAGAGTAGATGGCATTTTAATGGAGAGGTTTCAAAGTCTAAAGCAGGAGTTCTCTACTTGGAGCCCAAAGGCCCCTTGCTTAATGGTATTGGCCATTGGCATAAAAAAGTTTGGGAGCCCCTAGTCTAAAGAATATTTAGCAACATTGCTTGGGTACTTGGGAAGAATACACACAAGCAGTACTGCAGATGCTGGAACTCTGGAACAGTACACACAGTGTGCTGGAGAAGCTCAGCAGGATGGGCAGCATCTACAGATGAGAATGAACAGTCAATGTTTTGGTCCAAGACCATCAAACTTAGGGAGCATGTTTTGACAGGTACTTGATTACACTGAGTTTTTGGAACTTAACAAAGTTGGCAGAAGTTCCCGATCAAAATGCCAGTAAGCAACTCTGCTCCCAACCTATTGCATCATTTTTTAAAAAAAGCAAGTGTGACAAGCCAATGTCAACAGTAGAGTCTCTCCAAATTGCCTCATATGTAGTGTGAAGGCACATTGAAGCAGATTAGTGTGCCTAATGGGAGATGTTTCATTAATATGCTGGATGCAATTATTGGGCAGGGATAATTGGACATAATGGGAAAAGTTGGGAAATTTGAAACTATAACATTTCCATGAAGGATCTTGCTTGCACATCTGGCCCACTTGTATTGTCCATTAGCAGGTATACTGCACTTAAGATCCTGAACACGGTTGGCAGTTATTCAGTATACATTTAATTTAATGACTTAAAAATAGATAAATATTCATGTTATGCTTAAATTAAGCATAATATTTTAAAAAATTTCCCTCCAAAAATTATTGTACCTATCGAATAACAGCTATTTATATTTGTATAATATCATTAGCATAATGAGAAGTCTTTTCAGATTTGCAGAAAGGATTGGACCATGAATAATTATAGTCCAATCTTCTGGTGAGATAGTGGTGCACTCAGACACAGCGGCCTCCCTGGGTACAAACAAAGGTGCAATTGCTTGTTTTTTACGTCTTATTCACAATCAGAACGTCTGGTTATCAAGAACGTCATGATGGTCTACCCACCATTGAGTTGCTGGATGGCGGCAGAGCTGGACTTGTTGCACAGTGTTGCACTTTGCGTTAGCCATCCAGGCAAGGAAACACCGTCAGTGATTGTGTGCAAAGGCAGTGCGCGATCCAGTGGATGGTGCAGGTGATTGTCTTGGACATTCTTGTTGTGACTGCAGGACCCGGTTGGACATTGGTAGTGTAGGATACTGTGAGTCTGATTCACTGGTTTGTTTGGTCAGACTGACGGTGGGGAGCAGCAAGGCCTCGGTTGTAGCGCGGACCAGGCCTTATTCATGCCTTGGGTCACGTACAGTGGCAGCCAAGGAGGGTAATGCTGGAGCTGGCTGTGTGCTGCTGGATTATGTGCTGTGTTGGAAGCCAGCCCCTTCTGCTAGTGCTGCCCTCCAGTGTTCTCTTAGTGGGTGACAAGCTGGATTGCCTTCATCTGTGGCTGTACTACGCTATATGAGGAAATGCCGCGAGCTGTTTTTACAGAAACATGGCTCCATGACAACAGCCATGCATCATAATCCACAGGTCATGACACTCGGGAACTTGGGATGCATTATTATTTTTAATTTTTTTTTTGTAACTATGTTTTTCAGTAATCTGACTGTTGGTTCTATGTCTTGCACCTTGTCCCTAGAGGAATGTAGTTTCATTTGGCTTTATTCATGTGCATGGTTGAATGATAATTGAACTTGAACTTTAAATGATATATGTAGTCCAAATCAGAATCTCGTTATTTGACTTCTGAAGACAGGATGTTATGTGGTGTTTTACTTTTAAAGTGTTTTAGTATGCATGAACAAATTCATCATTTTGTTTCTGGGATGAATTCAATTTCTGTTTAAGGATCATACTTCAAACTCCCTAAAGCCTCTGTCCAAACAAATGTTGTGGCTATCGTGAATGGGAAATCTCCCCATAATCTGCTGTTTCCATTCATGCGGCCGTATAATGGTATCCAAGAATGGCCACGTCAGTACTCTAAAACAGTAATTCTTCAGTCCCACGTTCCCAGGAAGGGGACCACCCTCCGAGGAAACATGGGTCAGACAATCATCTGGATCTTGGAGCTGATGTTCTTTGCAAGAGCTCTGTGCAGCAAATTGGGAATTACACTTTAAATGTATGTTCCCAGACTGACTCAAACTTGTGAATAAAACCAACGAGTGAGAGACAGACAAAAGCTGCCAATGTTTGTAAATAGTTTATATCAAAGAACAGTACAACAAAAATTTGAAACTTTTTTTTTACACTTGCCCTAATCCTGATCCAGCATGAAAATCATGGGTAAAGGTTCAGCAAGTTGTTTGATGGAATACAAAGGCTTGCATTAGATACACCAAACCTGGGCTCTTCTACTCATAAAAACCAAAGGAATACAAACTGCATGGTCATTATATGTAATACAAAGAGAATGTAAAAGCAGTGCAGCCTGATGGGTCTCAACAACTCTGTACAAGGATAGGCTATCTATGAGCAGAAACAAACAAAGGGGTGGGGTGGGGGGGGGGGGGTGGGGAGAAGTCTCGTACTCTCAGTTGCTTCCACCACGGAAATTAGTAATTGGCAAATTGAGGTAGAAAACTGAAAAGCAGGACCTCCTTTGGAGTGAAAGTAAGAAGATGATTTGACAGACGAATGCATGGCCGAGGGATTGGTGCAGGGGACAAGTTTCAGATATCTGGATCATTGGGATCTCTTTTGGGGAAAGTATGACCTGTACTAAAAGGAGAAGTTACACCTGAACCCCAGGGCACCAATATTCTTGCAGGCAGGCTTACTAGAGCTGTTGGGGAGGTTTTGAGATAATTTGGCAGGAGGATGGGAAATGGAGTGATAAGGCTGTGGATGGGGTATTTGGTAGATGGGGTGGATGGGGTATTTGCAAGTAGATGCAGTGTTCAGTGAGATTGTGAGGAAGGACAGGAAGATGGTAGGGCAAAATTGCAGTCAGTGGGATGAGTGGGCAAAATCTGAAGGACTAATGAATACAGGACTGAATGCACTGAGTATACAGAATAAGGCAGATGATCTTGTAATGCTGTTGGAGATTGGTAGGTATGATATTGTGGGAATCACTGAGTTGTGACTGAAAGAAGATCATTGTTGGGAGCTTATCATCCAAGAATACACACTTTATTGAAAGGTCAGATAGGTAGACAGAGAAGGTGGGGTGGCTCTATTGGTAAAAGTGAAATCAAATACTTAGAAAGAGGTGTTATAGAATCAGGAGATGTATAATCCCTGTGGGTAGTGTTAAGAAACTGCAAAGATAAAAAGACCCTGATGGGAATTATATACAGGCCTCCAAGCAGTAGCCAGTATGTGGGTCCAATTTACAATGGGGGATATAAAAGGTATGCAGAAAGGGCAATGTTATGATCGTCATGGGGGTTTTTAATATGCAGGTAGATTGGGAAAACCAGGTTGGTGCTTGATTCCAATAGAGGGAATTTGTAGAATGCTTACAAGATGGTCTTTTGGAGTAGATTGTAGTTGAGCCCACTAGGGAGAAGGCAAATCAGGATTGGATGTTGTTTGATTAGGGAGCTTAAGGTAAAGGAATCCTTAGGAGTCAGTGATCATAATATGATAAAATTCACCCTGCTGTTTGAGAGGGAAAAGATAAAGTTAGATGTATCAGTATTACAGTGAAGTAAAGGGAATTACAGAGGCATGATGGAGGAGCTGGTCAAATTTAATTGGAAAGGGATACTAACAGGGATGATGGGAAAGCAGCAATGGCTGGAATTTCTGGGAGCAATTTGGAAGCTGCAGGATAGATGCATCCCAAAGAGGAAGAAGTATTCTAAAGGAAGAATAAGGCAACAAGGGAAGTTAAAGAGAGGGCCTATCATATCACAAAAATTAGTGAGAAGTTGGAAGATTGGGAAGCTTTTGAGAATGAACAGAAAGTAACTAAAAAGCAATAAGGAGAGAAAATATGAAGTATGAAGGTAAGCTAACCAACAATATAAAAAAAAGTATACCAGAAGTTTTTTCAGATATTAAAGAGTAAAAGAGAGGCAAGAGTGGATATTCGACTGCTGGAAAATAATGCTGGAGAGGTAGTAATGGGGACAAAGATATGGTGAGCAAACTTAGTCAGTTCTTCCCATTAGTCTTCACTGTGGAAGGCAGTAGCAGTATGCAAGAGATTAGAGAATGCCAGGGGGCAGAAGTGAGTGTAGTTGCTATTGCTAAGAGAAAGTGCTTGGAAAGCTGAAAGGTCAGCAAGTGGATAAGTCACCTGGATTCAATGGACTATGCTCCAGGGTTCTGAACGAAGTACCTGAAGAGGCAGTGGAGGCATCAGTAATGATCTTTCAAGAATGAGTTGATTCTGGAATGGTTCTGGAGGACTGGAAACCTGCAAATGTCACTCCACTCTTAAGAAGGGGGGGAGACAGAAGAAAGGAAATTATATGCTAGTTAGTTTGACTTCAGAGGTTGGGAAGCTATTGGAGTCTGTTAATAAGGTTGAGGCTTTTGGGACAATGAAGGCATGCTATTGCCCGTAAGGAGTTTGTACATTCTTCCCACGATGATGTGAGTTTCTTTCAGTTTCCTCCTACAGTCCAAAGACATACCAGTTGGTATGTTAAATGGTCATTGTAAATTATCCTGTAATTAGGCAAGGATTAAATCAGAAGATTGCTGGGCGGCATGGCTGAAAGGGCTGGAAGGGCCTATTCCTTGCTGTATCTCAATAAATTAAAGAGAAAAAAAAATAAGCTTAAGTCAGCATGGTTTCCTAAAGGGGAAATCTTGTCTGATGAATCCGATGGAATTCTTTCAGATTGGCTGCCAGTGACCCTTGCTGTTCTGCAGGGGTCAGTATTGGGATCACTTCTTGTGAATTCAGATGACATAATTGATGGCTTTGTGGTCAACTTTGTGGACAATATGAAAATAGGTGGAGAGACAGGTATTGTTGAGGAAGCAGGGTGTCTGCTGAAAGACTTAGATTGGGAGAATGGGCAAAAAAGTGGCTGATGGAATATAGTTCAGGGAAGTTTATGGTCATGCCCTTTGGTAGAAGAAATAAAGGCCTAGACTATTTTCTAAATGGAGAGAAAATTCAAAAATCAGAGGTGCAAAGGGACTTGGGAATCCTTGTGCAGGATTATCTAACTGTTAACTTGTAGGTGGAGTAGGTGGTAAGGAAGACAAATGTAATGTTACCATTCATTTAATGAGGACTAGAATATAAAAGCAAGGATGTAATGCTGAGTCTTTATAAGGCATTGGTCAGAATGCACTTGGAGTATTGTGAGCAGTTTTGGATCCTTTATCTAAGGAAAGATGTGCTGGCATTGGAGACGGTCCAGAGGAGATTCACGCAAATGATTCAGGGAATGAAAAGGTTAATGTATGAAGGGAGTTTGACAACTGACTCTGGGACTGACCTCATTGGAGTTTAGAAGAATGGGGGGGTGGAATTACTTTGAAACCTACTGAATACTTAAGAGTAGATGTTGAGATGTTTGCTATAGTGTGAGAGTCTGAAATCAGAGGTCACAGCCTCAAAGTATAGAGATATAATTTAGAACAGAAATGAGGATGAATTTCTTTAGCCATATGGTAGTGAAACTGGAATTCATTATCACAGATGGTGGTGGAGGCCAAGTCATTGAGTATATTTAAATCGAAGATTGATAGTCAGGGCATCAAAGATTCTAGGGGGAAAGCAAAAGAATGGGGTTGAGATGTTAATTAATCAGCCATAATGGAATGGCAGAGTAGACTTGATGGGCTGATGCCCTAATTTTGCTCCTATGTCTTGTGTTTTTCTTGTCTAACAAAGAAATACAATTGAATCAATGAAAAAACTACACACCAAGACTGACATGCAACTATTGTGCAAAAGAAGACAAACTATGCAAATAAAAATAATAATAATAATGATAAATAAGGAAATAAATTATACACAGAATATGAGTGGTTGAATTCTTGAACATTAGTCCATAGGTTGGGGAATCAGCTCAGAGTTGAGGTGAGTGAAGTTATCCACGCTGGTTCAGGAGCCTGATGGCTAAAATGTTCCTAAAGCAGGTGGTGAGGAACCTAAGGCTCCTCTACTTCCTTCCCAGTGGCAGCAGTGAGAAGAGAGCATGGCCTAAACAGTGCTGATTCTTAATGATGGATGCTGCTTTCTTGAGGCAGTGCTCCTTGATGGTGTGTGGATTATGACTGGGAAGAGGGATGTGATGATCTGAAAAGATGGCTGTAGATGGGAATTTAGAAAGGAGAATTGATTATGATTGTGAATTATTGTAGAGGAAAAATACAAGAGGAGATAAGGTGGCAGAGGAGTGGCATTGAAGGAGGGTGTCTGGATTTGGTGATGGGGGCATTGAGGATGTGGTGAGAGAATCATGAGTCTCTGGATTTTGACAGTCAGAGACACTTGGTGAATTTTTATCCTATTTATGCACCACATGGTGAAAAGCTTAAATGATGTCATGGTCTGAATGCAAGATCCAATTCTTTATTTTAAATTTATAGCTTTCACACTCATTATAAAATCTCCTTCCACATCTTCCTTGGTGAATGCACTGTGCTTTTAGCAGCTGAGAAGCCCAAATGATCACAAGTTTGTGCTGACAGGTTCCTCCAGTGTGCCTGCATTCTTGCAAGGAGATGGAATACTTTCAATTTGTATATGAATTTTATTGTGTTGTCATCTGCACAGCAGTAAATCTTGGCCCATGTTGCTTTGCAACCTGCTTCAAACTACTCCTAAAATTGGTTGAAGACTGAAATTCTCCTTTGAAATTATGAGGTAGAACCACCATAATGAATAGTGCAGCACTATGTGCTTGTCAGCATGGTGCTGAAGCACTGAATCGCAATGTAGTGTCATGCCAGTATACTATTACTGTGACATTTCTGAAAGTTGCAGTACATATTAAAAATTGGGAAAATAAATTGATCTACACTTTGTAGAAATACTTTTTTTTTAATGCTCTTATTTTCCATGAAATGGTGAGAGAATTCCAGACTTACTGTTTTTATCTGTGCCCTTGAATACGAAAGGCTGCAAAGTGACTCTTTCTTCTTATGGAGAAAAGATGTGCTGTGCAGTAGTTGTGCTTTGAGAGAGCATTGTCTAATACTCACATGCACTTGTTATCATCTACACTGTGAAGGTAATTGATTGTTCCCTGCATACATAGGCAGTTGTCTTTAGCCATCCATGGAATGAGTTGTTGCTCAGCATATTTTATAACCATTTAATGTGTTAAAGTGCTTCAAGGGCAAATATGATGCTTATTTCCAGTAAAGTAAAAGCTAACGGTGTGCATTTCACTGGTGATTAAAGACATTGAGGATGAGTTACAACAATATATAATTAAATATACTAATAAAAGATTAAAAGAATATGTAGAGTTAATGAAATATTAATACCATTTAAATAAAATTGAAGATCCTTACAGAAGTTGCTATAGCAATAGTGGATGCAATAGTTCATTTTAATACCAGGGAATGTATACAGTATACAACCTGAAATTCTTACTCTTCACAGACATCCACAAAACAGAAGGAAAATTTCAAAGAATGAATGATTGAAAATGTTAGAACCACAGAACTGCACCTGCCCCTCCCATACACAAGCAGCAATGAAAGCATCAACCCATCACCCTCTCCCCCACTTGCTCCAGCAAAAGCATCAACCCCCCCATCACCCACCATACAAACAATAGCAAAGCCCCTCAGAGACCTCGATCTAGAGTCCATCAAAAACAATTGCCCATCCCAACACGTCGACATCTCGAACATCAATGCATTGGCAATAACCTCCCAAAATCCTTAGATTCCAGAGAGTTACTGAAGAAATGGAAAATTACACATCAGTCAGCTTAACATTGTTATCGGTAGTACATTAGAATCAGTCAATAAGGGTGTAATTCAAAACATATGCAGTCATAATTTGATCAGCCAGAATCAACATGGTTCATAATGAGGAAACAATATTTGACACATCTGAAATAGCATCAGCCAGAATCATTAGAGGAGAACCAGTTAATATATTTGTCACTCAAAAGTATTTAACAATGTGCTACTTAAAAGATTACAAGAACTCAAGTTATAAGAGGTGATATATTGGTAGGGATAGAGGATTGGCTAATTAACAGGAAACGAGCAGGGATTAGGGGAATATTTTCATTTTGGCCACCTATACCCAGAGCATACCACAGGAATCAGTGCCATTATAGCAGCTGTTTAGAATATATAAAAGACAAGAAATAAAAATATTAATGTAGGCATATTTTCTAATTATATATATGTAGGTGAGCAGGCAAACCACAAGGAAAATATATTGGTTTACAGCAGTGGCTCTCTATCTATCTATCTATTTATTTATTTATTTATTTATTTAGAAAATTTCAAAGACTAAAAGTAATGAAAAAAAAGAAAAATAATATTGATCCTCCTCCCCTTAACCCTTATCTAAAGAAAGAAAAAAAAGAAAGAAAGAAGAAAAAAGATTGCCTGGATATCGGAGGATCCCCACATGCTCCATGGAGTTCAAAATAATTTTAATATTTATTTTTACTTTCCCCAATTACTTTATAATTTTATCTTCAAAGGACCTATATATTTAATCCCATCTTTTGTATGTACGGGAGCCAAATTTTCAAAAATATATCATATTAATTTCTTAGATTATATGTAATTTTTTCAAGTGGAATACAACTATATATTTCATTATTCCAACGATCCATAGTTAAATATAAATCAGATTTCCAAGTAACTGCGATAACTTTTTTAGCTACTGCCAATGCAATTTTAATAAATTTTTTCTGATACTTATTCAATTTAAGTTTCGGTATTGTCCCTTCAATATCTCCTAATAAAAACAACATTGGACTATGTGGGAGTTGTACTCCAGTAATTCGTTCCAATAAAAGTCTTAAATTTACCCAAAATGGTTGAATTTTAAAACAAGACCAAGTAGAATGTAAAAAAGTACCAATTCTTGATTACGTTGAAAACATTGGTCAGACATATTTGAATTTAATCTATTTATTCTCACAATCTTTTTTATGCTTTGGACTCCTACCATTAACTGAGGGGTCTGTGGACTCCAGGTTGGGAACCATTGGTTTACAGGGAGATACCGATGGATCAAGTGATCAAAAAATTAGCGATTAGAGTGTAGTGTTGGGAAAATGTGAAATTAATTATTTCAGAAGGAAGAATAATAAAAAAAACTATTATTTAGATCAAGGGTTCCCAACCATTTTTTAGGTCATTGACCAATGCCATCAAACAAGAGGTCCATGGACTATAATATGATCAGGAAGACCAATGAAATTTTGATGTTTATTTTAAAGAGGTTGATTTAGAAATGTTTGGAAATTCTTACTGTAACAGTACATAGCTATAGGAGAATGCACCTTGAATTCAATACAGGTTGATCTCTTAATTTAAAGAGCAGCTCAGAGAAGGTTAACTAGGATTATCCAGAGTATTGAAGGACTGCCTTAAAGAGTTGAACAGATTGGGTCAGTACTCTGAAGAATGGAAGTTGATCTTATTTATTGAGAAGTGTAAGATTTCCAGTTCTTGACGGTTAAGTACTAAGAGAATTTTTCCCCTCATCAAATCTAGGACCATAGTGCATTGTCTTAAAATAGCAAGAAGCCCATTGAAAAATGAGATGAGAAAGCATTTATTTTCTCAGAAGGAATGTTGTCTTTGGAATTCCTTGTAACAGAAAGTGGTGTAGACACCGATTAGAAAATATACAAAGTTGCTGTAGAATTTTAATCCATAAGGAATCATAGAACAGAATTACACAGATAGGCCCTTCAGCCCATCTAGTGCATGCCAAGCTGTTATTCTACCTAGTCCCATCAGCCCACACCTGGACCAACATCCTCCATACCCTTCCCATCCATGAGCTTATCCAACTTCTCTGAAATATTGCAATCGTACCCACATCCACTACGTCCACTGGCAGCTTCTTCCACACTCCTGCCACCCTCTGAGTGAAGAAGTTCTCCCTCCCTTCAGGTTCCCCTTACATATTTCACCTTTCTCCCTTAACCTATGGCCTCTAGTTCTAGTCTTACCCAACCTCAGTGGAAAAAGCCTGCTTGTCTCTCTATCAAAACTTTCCTCATTCTCCTACGCTGCAGGGAATAAAGTCCTAACCTCTTCAGCCTCTCTTTATAACTCAGGTCCTTGAGTCGGGTCAACATCTTTGTGAATTTTCTTTGTCCTCCCAAGGATAATGATGAACTTCAGTAAAGTTGGATCAGCCTTGATCATACTGAATGACATAGCAGCTGCGAGGAACCCAAATGCACACTCGTGATCCTATTTTGCATCATCACAGAGTCTTAAAAGCCAAAGCCCACGCCATCACCTTTTGTTTAAAATAAACCTTGGCTACTACTGTAGGACATGGTGGACTTGATCTTCAGGGAGAAGAGTGAAACGCTTGGGGACCATATGTTCTTATCTCACTCTTACCTCTTTTGTGCTTACGTAATACCGATCTTCAGTCAAAGCTCCAATCTTAGACTTTTAGCAGTGTTCTCATCAACATGCGAGAATCAAAAAAATGTAATGGAGTTCTTTGAAGAAATGGCTAAATTGAAGAATAAATGGCATGAAATGTAAATGGCTCACATGAATATCCAGGTGATTTCTTTCATTTGGAAGACTGAAGCTCACATTAACTGCATTGTCACATAACTGGATTGTGAATTCCTTCGTAATTACAGAGATAATAATTATCAACAACTGGTACTTCAGGGCCCTAGGCCTCACTGACAAATGCCAGTTGATCCGTAAGGAATTTTAGCTGCTGAAGCGGCAGTAACGCCAGATATTTTATTCACGCATTTTCAAGTGTGGACTACCTGAACTTACTGATTGACAGATGGCGATGCATCTGTCTGCACATTCTGCACGCTGACTCTGGGGAATAGCTTTCACATGCTGAACATGTTAGACCTGGCACAAGATCTGTGACACCACGTCATTTAGGATTGTAATGCTTTGAAAATTAAAGCAAATAAAATTTGAATTTTATAATGTTTTAAATATATTTTTATCAACATTTGCTCTAATTTTTTGTACAGCTGCGCAGACCAACCATTACTCTGAGCAGGAAATTTTTACATGGCCTGAAAACTGTGTGGTACTTTAACAAAAACATTATAGAAAAGGAAGTTCCAGCAACGCAGCAACAAAGGCTACGTGCTCAGGAGCATTTCAATTGCTGCACAGCCCTGCATGTGCCTAGCTTAGGGGAGACAGTGATTTTTATGTTTCAATCACTATTCTTAAAAAATGCCTACTTCATTCAGCCATCATGTCAGAAATATCTAAAAGGTATTGAAACATTGAGTGTTTATTCCCCACTGTTAATGCTGCCTGACTTGCTGAATTCCTCTGCTATCTTTTTGTTTGTTGCTCTTGATTTCCAGCATCTGCAGAATTTCTTGTGTTTTTAAAAGACTGGGGTTAGGACTTTTCTTTAGTTAATGGCTTATTTGAATTCTTTTGTTGCCCTTTAGGACTCTGGACCAAGTAAGATTTTGCCTTTACATTAGATTAATTAAAACAAAGCAATGTTGGGCGACTGTAGAGAATAATTCCAGGCAGCCAGATGTGGGTCTGCTGGTTTTGGTGTAAGTGTCTTAAGCTGCTCTAACCGAGCTATTCCAATAGTAGGCTAAGGATCTGTGCTTCACTGAGGTTGAAGCCTTGACATACTCCATTTGCACTGGACACTTTTGTTCTGAATGGTATTTGCTTACTTTTATTGTTTACACAATTTATTTTTTTCCTCTCTTTACACAGTGGGTGTTTGACTGTCTTATTTATGGGTTATTCTGGGTTTCTTTGTTACATGGCTGCCTGTAAGGAGAGAATCCTCAAGGTTTGTAATAAATGTATTTTGAACTTTATGATGAATAAAAAAATGCGACTTGCTAATGTTTAACATGGGTGTAATTGGTCAGTGTAGGATGACTGGGCCGGAAGGATGTGGTACGTTGGTGTATCTCCAAATAAAAATGAATAAAATTTTTAAAATATTCCTGATGAGGCCTTTGCTTTGTGGCACACAGGGACTGGAGAAGATGGATATAAAAAATAATTATTTTAAATTTTGAGTACTTTTAAACATCAAGGTAAATTGGAAATAGCTGTGCACAATCAAGCGAAGTCCTGCATGGTGGTGCCACCTCATAGATTTTTCTTCCTTATTGTTATTATTACTGACTCCTCCATTTGATATGACAAAGGGTTAACTGTAGAGTAAAATAGGTTCAATGTTGTTCCTTTAATTATAACCTCCAAAATGAACTCCCTTCTGTACCAGTATGAATTGTAGGCTAATGATTCTTAACTAGGTTGAAATCCCCAAACTAATTTTCTGTAGACTCCTCATAAGCACAAGAGAAAAGTAATTTCTTGCCACTTTCCAATAGAAAGATCAGTGGATTGCAGGATTCGTGGGAGTATTTTAGTCAGGGTTTGGCATAGGACCAACAAAAAACACAAGAAAATGGCACTTGAACTGACAATCAGAGGTTTTCAGAAATCTACCTCTGATATTTTGCATCAAAAAATTTAAGACCATTTTAATATCAATAAAGGAATGTTGGCATTAATGTGTGATCAAAATAATTAGGTGTGCCAATAGTACAGGCTGAGAGAAGATCTTTTCATTAATAAGAGTGTAAGTAACAATCCACACTGTTGAAGATCCTGGATTGAAGATAATTAGCAAAACAAAACAGCAGAGAAACCAGAATTATTTCATTCATTAACATTTATACCCGGAATGCACTCAGTGGAAGATTTCAGAAGTGTCATTCAACAAATATGGTCTCCATCTGTGCTATATGGTTTTGTGATATTGAAATATATGTAGATATTAGTGCATGAAGAATACCTTCAGTCATTTCCAAACTATAGACTTTTGGCAAAGCAGTATACTAAAAGGATTTTCTTCTGGATGTGCCTGCATTATGATATTACGAATGTACATCAGGTGAAGCAAAATTACGATCATTTGCATAATATTTTACATCACTCTGGACATTTGATCTGATCTTGCTCTTGTTTGCACTTAGAAATTTATGTTTGGGTCAAGTATGATATCACTCACCATGCAACATCCTACCTTGATGTCCTGGGCATGACCACCATCAGTCAACCAAATACCTAGGTTTCACAAGTGTGCTGCATTCTGGGGCAAATTCATGGTTTACTTTCTAACCTTTCAGTTCTATGCTCCCAGCCCCTCAATAATTACAACATTGATTTTTTTTCTCTTTAATCTTTCACCAATAATACTCACAGATCATCAGATCCTTCCATGCTTCCAGATAGAGGATTTCACCTACTTGGTCTTCCAAGAAGATTCAGATCAGTCCATCCAATTGCTGAATCTCCCTCCCTCTGCTGCTGACCTTGACCTTGGTGCAGCCCCCAGCCTACTCGAGCTCTATCAAAGTTTGCTCCAAAGAAATAATCACAAGCCCACCACAGAGCAACCATTCCACATGCCTCTATTGGCACACTACAATTTCCAGGCTGCATTTCTATGGTCCATCAACTTTCCATCCCCCCCCAAGTGAAGAATATTAACGTTGAGGTGAACACATTTCTGCCTTTCAGTATCCGAAGTTAACATGCTCTAAACAAATACACTGAAGATAACATTTTTTTGATTCTTGATAAAAATGTACCAAATCATTCTACCAAAGAACACCTTTCCTGGTGATACATTGCCAGCCTCTCCACAGTTTGCAGAAGAGAAGGTATAAGTCTTTGAGTCCAAGTAACACATTGAGGTTCTCTATCATGTGGCATCTTCACAGCTAATGGAGACAATGATGAGTTATTTTCTCTATCAGACAGGGCTGCATTGGAGCCCTGGACCCTAACATCAAGAAGCATCATACATCTGATCTTTGTTATGTTATATGGTTCTATTATGATCTTATAGCACATGATTATGACCATTAAAGCCATTTGCTGTATAGCACATAAAGCTAATCCGGGGAATGCACTTTTGGCTCTATAAATACCAGAGTATCACTGCTAACGTGACTGGAAAGATGAATAAATAACTCTAAAGATATATTCTTCCTTGCCTCACTTGGTCAGTACAACGAACGAGGCAAAGTGACCAGAAGTGAGTCCAAACGTAAGCTGGTGGGGATTCATGTTGATGTGGCTTATATTTATTGTATGACTGAATGATGTCATGGGCCAGGTGAAGGCAAACATCGTTAAATATTTCTGCATTTGAAACAAAACTGGATAACTCAGAATAAGTCTATCTTTTCCATTTACTGTGGTGTTTATCTGAATGTAGAGCTGTCCTTTGGCATTCTTATTTTTATAATTCTATGGGAATTTTCTTCTGATCAAAGCAAACCTGCATGAATCTTTTTGCTGCCCATCTAATAGAGGTGATTAATCAGCTGGAATGGGGAGGGGGGAGATTGGCAAATCTGGGATTAGATCCATTGGTGGGGGCAATTATTATTGTATTATATAGGCAGGAGGTCCAGAAAAATGAAAGGTGAGTGAGGAGTAAGATGAAGCCATGTAGACCCTCAGTCTTTTTTTTTGTTTGATATTCTGGCTGATATGACAATGTCAACGACACATCCCTTTCTATCCACAGAACTCTATCAACCCCTGGTAATGCAATATCCATCTGCTTCTGCCTTTAAAAATAGCCTGCTTCAATCATTATTTGAGAAAGATTGTTCGAAGTACAGAAGCTACTGAAAAAGAAATGCCTGAAATAGCCAAAAGCTAATTTTTAAACATCCCTCCCCCTCCCATCCACAATTTCTTGTTTCTCCAGCATGAGAGAACAACCTCCCCACTACCAAGCTGTCAAGGCCACTTCAGATCCTATCTGCTTTAACAAAATAGCCTTTTATTCTTTTGAACTCCTGCAGATACAAACAAAGCTTATCCAAACACTCCCCATAAGACAACCTAACCATTCCAGCTAGTAGTCCAGCAAATCTTCTTTGGACTATTTGAACTTATTAATATCCTTCCATAATGACTTTAAGTGGAGTTGCGATTCAGACATTGTTTAGATAAATCTACAAATTCAGAAAGAGGGAGAGAAATTCAAAGACTTAGCTCATCACCAGTCATTTGGAAAAAAGCTGGAATTAACTATTAAGTAATAACAAGATATTGAGAAAGTCGTGTTGCAATAAGACGATGTTAACATGATTTATTGAATTGAACAAAGAACATTACAGCAGAGTACAGGCCCTTTGGTCCACAATGTTGTGTCAACCTTTTTATCTACTCTAACCCTATATAACATTCCATTTTTCTACCGTCCATGTCACTATCATCAACAGCATAATGGTACTGTGCAAAAATCTTAGGCACATATATTGAGATTTATTGGGATACAGCCAACCAGTGGTGTAGTGAAATCTGCACCAGACTTCGAGGCGAGTGGTCCCAGGTTCGAATCTGGCCGGCTCCTTGCACACTTTCTGTCCATGCTGAGTTGAGCATTGAGTGAACAACTGGGCCTCGTAAAAAGCAGATAAATGCTAAAGGAAAAGCAAACACAAAGTACACTGCAAATGCTGTGGTCAAATCAACATATACAAACAAGCTGGATGAACTCAGCAGGTCAGGCAGCATCCATTGAAACGAGCAGTCAACGGATGCTGCCCGACCTGCTGAGTTCATCCAGCTTGTTTATACATGTAAAGGAAAAGCAAGTTTGCCTCCCGATGCGCCATAAGGCGCAGAAAGAAACAACTATAAAAGAGATACAGAAAAGAAATTATCACAACACCCAGAGCATCCAGCCGCCAAATGACTTATTGGTTACTGGCTTTGCCTCCTGTGGCCCAGTCAAGCTTCTGACGCCATATCTACACTTTAGGCCAAGAACAATGCAAATCCCATTCCAACTCAATCCCAAAGTTCTACTGCATGGCAGAGCTTTAATTACTGGCCCTATCCTCTGTCCCAGATCCTCAGGACATGACTTTTGACCCAGATGGTGCATTTCCCTTTGCTTAGTCTGACGTGCAAGAACTGTAGCAGCAGTTCTGCTGTGCTCAAAGCTACTGATGTTTGCCGCAACAATTGTAAAACTGAACCTGTTTATTGACATGTCACTCAATAGCCTTAAATAGTCACTACAGTTGTAGGACAGTGCGCTGGAGAACAAGTTATAAATACAACATGGGAAATTGAGTGTTTGAGACTTATTATAGGATAGGTTAAATTTGCAAAAATTGAGAAACAGCATGTTACTTTGATTTTAAAGCATTTTTAACATATTTCAATCTCTGTATCATAGTCTTTTTATTTACTTGGAAGTGGCAAATGTTGAAATCTATTTCAGGAAATCAGAGGTCTCTTCTAACATGAATTTTTAGAATAGTGAGGCAGTGAAAATATGAAAATATTCATGATTTTACATCAAAGCATAAGCATATTCCATTTCTTTTAATTTGTGCTGTGTGCATGTTTTTTTGATACCACCGTCAAACTGGCATCTGGATATGTTGAGCGTCAATGTGATGCTGTTCCTTTTTTGTGCAGTGTTCCAGCACGCAACTGTGAACATATGACTAAAATAGCCATATCACTAATTTTAATAGCAATATTAATTTAATAGAATGGAATGAGTCAGATTTTAGCAGTATAGAGTCTCAAGCCAAACTAATACCCAGGGAACTGAAGCAAGTTAATTGAACAAAATAGATGCCGAAAGCTGAAGTAAAATTCAGGCCAGCGTTTTTAACCATTTTTGAATGTGTCAGTGTTTCTAGTTCTCAGTCTGATCTTGTATTTTATACTTCAAATCTAATCCTGCTGTTCTCCTTGAAGCGGTGTGTGTTGTGTGACTGATTAAACAATAGTTAGTACATGATTACAACTTGGTTTGTTCAGTTTTATTTTGACAGATTTGGCAAAGTTACTATCTTTGGTCCAGACTTGCATGAATTTGGCATCTACCCCAAGTTACCACCAAGGGGCTGTTTTCAGATTTGGCGTTATTTTAAATTAACTATCAAGCACAAAGCACTATGCACATGCCTGGTTGCAGTGTGTTGTGTCCAGTCCAGGTAAAGCCCTCCCCACCAATGAGCTCATTTTCAAGAGCTCTTCATCTTATGTTTTTGATTTTTATTTATCTCTTCCCTTTCCCTTCCCCTCCCTTCCTTCCTCTCTTTTCCTTCCTTCCTTTTTCTTTCTTTTTCTTACAGATTGTTGCCTTTGGCACATTGATTGTTTGTCCATCCAGTTGGGGTGGTCTTTCATTGAATTAATTGTGTATTTTGTATTTACTGTGATTGCCCAAAAGAAAATGAGTCTCAGGATTGCATATGTACTTTGACAATATATTTACTTTGAACTTTGGTTTCTTAAACAAATTAAAGCTGCTGTAGCTTTAATTTGGGAAGAATTTTCCAAACGCACACCGAAAACTTCACAGACCTGGGTTAGATAAGTAATTATGTTTAAGGGCCTTTAAGGGCCATTATGATGACAGCCAGTAGTTGGTACAACTTAGCTTGGCATGCATGGGCAAGGCTGTGTTCTCTCACACATGAAGATTGCGACTTGGGGTCCTATCGCTTTCAAAGGATGCTTGTTAGTATAACTTTATTTAAAAAACCCTTTGTATGTTTATTGGAATGTTTTAATGTAAATGTAAAAGACAGAATGGAAATTTAAGAAGAATATGAACACAGCAATCAGCAGTTCAACTGTTAACTATCTATCCAAAATGCAACCAATTTGACTCAGGCTCACTTTAGCTTAGATGTGAAAAGTATCCAAGCACCATTATCCCAAATCTTTAGTCTGAGTCTGAAAATTGTGGTTGAAGACAAATCAGGACCTTGAATCTATAACTTAGGCTGACAGTTTGCTGTATTATAGTGGGAGCATCACACAACTGATAATGACTGACTTTCAGATGAGACATTAAAAAAGCAGATGTTTTAAATATGATATTCTCTACCTTCCCTCTTGGAGAGGTGTAATGGTACCCTGGTACTACAACAGAAGAAAAGCAGAGGATCTTTGCCTGTTGCTTCTTATCCTTTACAGCATCATCAAATGAGTTCTTTATCTGACTGGTTAAGGGAACTTGCTTTGAACATGATGACAGCTCAGAATGCAGCAGTTACCAAATTTTAAAGATACTTGAGATGCGGACTGGGCTGGGATTTTGATGGATACTATAAATGTGTTCCTTTTCTCCTCTCACACCTTTGGCAGACCGATGTTAAAAGTCTGAGCACATTTTGCAACAGACACCAATCATGTGAATGCATAAAATGGCACCAAACCGATATCCACTACCAGAGGCACCTTTCATAGTTAGGAGCGTGCACAACTCCCTGTTCCTAGAAGGTGAACTTTTAATTCTGATTGAAGTAAGAAGGTAATTTTGGATCACCTGGGATACTGCAAACTTCCGTTGCATCTGGTCTCTCAGGAATTGGAACTGGTATTGGTTATATAAGATAGACAGTAAAGCAGATTGTTTTATTTGCATAAATGATTGAGGAAATTCTCAGAAAGATAAGTTATCCAACATACCCAATCTTGTATTTTTCCTAAGCAGGCTTGTAAATACTATTTCCCCTTTTCCTTCATAGCCCCGCTCCAACCCACTGCCTGCTCCCAGGTGGAACCATTCTTTTTTCTTCTTTCATCACCATTTGAAATTTCCAGTTGCAATTCTGGATATGGAATCAGGCAGAGAATTATTTCAGACATTTTGACAATTTAAAATCCTTCTTCAGACCTTAATTTTAGTGGGTTGTTTTTCAAGAAGGGTTTGCAATGAGACATCCTTTGATCTTAACTTTATGGTTAATGTTTCCTGGAAAAAGATGACCAGGGTCAAGGACTGAAAGCGCAGGGAAGGCCTGTTCTGGGGTTGGAGGGCTGTCTGGTTGTGTGAGCAGGAGGGCTGAGAAATGGGCTTGTTTTGCTGAAGTAGTTGATGCTGCTTGTGCTGTTCTGTGGAACATTGTGGGCGTGCTGTGATGGCTGGAAATGTGTGGTGACACTTGCAGGCTGCCCACAAGTACATCCTTGGGTGCAATGTTCCCTCTAAGGTCATTGTGTGCACACATCTTTTGCTACCAGTGCAGAAAAGGTTGTCACCTCTATCTTGGCATGTTAAGTATAGTTCATGACTGTACACCATCACATTTCCTTTTCCAGTTTCTCATGCGGATTGACAATGTGGATTTTGAGATGATTTGTCTGCAGATTTTAAAACTGGCTTATTTACACTGTTTTTATTGAAAAAGTTAATGATTCACTATGTCAAATTCCAAAGAAGCAGAGGACGTGAAACTCAAAAGAACTGCTAGTTCATTTAAAGTGGAATGGCTTAATAATACAGTGGAAACTGCTACACCGAAAGCTCACGGGGCCAGGAATGAGAAATACCTATGAACTCCAACACAGAAACTAGTGTTACTTGCATGTTACTTCCAAATATGATGCAAAAGTTGCTGAAGAACTTGCAACTGGGAAGAAGTGGAGTGATATTTGGAAACTTGACGTTTTAAAGTGACATTTAGCAAGCATATAGACAATGTACAAAAGCTGCGGCAAGAAAACTCTTCATTACCCGCTACAGGCCTGCTACATATGTTTTGTGAGAGTGCAGATGAACAAGAGTGAAAATGATCAAACCTGGAGCAGATCAAAGTTCTTATTGACAGTGTTTTGCTAGCTGTTAAAATGAATACCCCCTATATATAAAATTCAGTGCGCTTGTGTTGTTGTCACCAGGCAAAAAGTTGCACAGCACAAGATCATTGTGCACACTGGTCATTACAAATACGAGGGAATGTTGCCTGGGTGTGCTGGTTGTCAATGCAAATGACACACATAACTGAATGTTTTGATGTGCATGCGATGAATACATCTGAATCTGTAAGTTTTTCTAAAACTCAATAAGATCACAAAGATATTTGTGGGGCAAAAAGATGAAGCTCTTCATTTGGAACAACATATTTTATTATTTCAAATACAGTATTACAAAGAGCATTTCATTTCAGTGAAAGAAAAATTGATTTCCAAGCTCTGAAGTCATTAACCTCTTTCATTCTGGAGGATGAATCATCATTGACAAAATCACGGAGTTGGCTCCATTTTTTTAATATCATAATTTATAGTTCTACTGTTGGCTAATTAATGTTAAGGTTGTGGGTGATGCTACCAAGGCTGGCATTCATTGTTCTTGGAAGGACTGGTGGTGAACTAGCTTCCTGAACTGTTGAGTTAGCTGGATCAGGCTAGAGATTGTTGCTAATTGTTATTTTTCTTGTAATTTAACATATATTTGTAATATCACCTGTTTGTAAATGTTCAGTGGATTTTCAGGTATTTGTAGACTAGCTGGTTCTTTATTTCTGTCATTTCTGTAAGCCTGAGATATCATGGCAGGATACATCAAAACTGTTCTTGTTGTCTCTTAACAGAGAAAATATTTGCTATTTGTCCAGCCTGAACCAATTTTCAGTATAAGGAAGGAGCACAAGGCAATTGCTTTTTGTTAGAGATGGTTAAGTTAGTTATCTAGTTCAGTGCTTGACTGTTATTCCTTTGTTGTAAATGTCAAATAAAATGGTCGTAACCACAAAAATTGCATCTCCATTCTTGACTTGTGAAGAATCTTCTAGACAATGTCATCTCCAGATCCAACACAGTCATAGTGAAGGCATTCCCATATTGTTACCGGATTGGGAATTCCAGGATTTAGACCCAGCAGCCTGGAGCCAGCTGGTGATGTAGTGGACTTCAAAGCAGATGGTCCAGAGTTCAAACCCAGTCAGATCCCAACCTGGGTAGCAGCAGTATCTGCGCAGAAGAAAGGCCTGGCAATCTACTTCCGTATCTTGTCATGAAAACCCTATGGACCCCATGGTCCATGAGGTCATGAGGAGTCAGACTCGACTAAATGACTGAACAATAAAGTGATAAAGGGCCATATATCAATTTATTTTGAGAGTAACTCACACAAAATGCTGGAGGAGCGCAGACAATTGACCAAGGCCAAGGTGCTTCTTCATGTCCAGAAAGGAAGGGAGAAGATGCCAGATTAAAAAGGTGGGGAGAGGGGAGGGAGGACTAACTAGAAGGTGATAGGTGAAACCAAGAGGATGGGAAGGGTAAAAGGCTGGAGGAGGAATCCTCTAGGAAAAGAGAGTGGACCATAGGAGAAGGGGGAGAAGGAGGGTCACCAGGGGAAGATGATAGGTAGGTGAGGAGAAGAGGTAAGAGGACATAGTGGGGAATAGAAGAAGAGGGAGGTAGGAGGGGAAAATAATTACCAGAAGGAGAAATCAATGTTTATGCCATCAGTTTGGAGGCAACCTAGATGGAATAGGAGCTGTTGCTTCTCCACACTGAGAGTGGCCTCATCTTGGGAAAAGTGGAGCTCATGGACTGACATGCTGATACAGGAATGGGGATAGGAATTAAAATGTTTCATCTCCGAGAAATTCTGCTTTTGGCAGATGGAGTAGAGATCCTTAACAAAGTAGTCCTTCAACCTATGTCAGGCCTCACCGATGTAGAGGAGGCCACATTAGGAGCACCGGGTACAATAGACGACCCCAACATCTGCATATGAAGTATTGCTTCATCTTGAATAAAGGTGTGGGAGGAGGTGAATGGGCAGATGTAGAATTCTTGATGTTTGCAGGGATAAGTACCAGGATGGAAATAAGTGGAGAGGGATGAATGGGCAAGAGAATCACAGAGAGAGTGATCCTTACAGAAAGCTGAGTGTGGGGGAGAAGTAAAGATGTGTTTAGTGGTAGGATCACGTTGAAGATGGCGGAAGTAGTAAAGAATGGTATGCTGAATGCAGAGGCTCATGGAGTGCTAGATGAGGGCAAGAGGAACTCTATCCCTGTTAAAGCTGCAGATAGATGGGCTGTGCACGGATGTCCAGAAAATGGAGATCTGGATGAGGGCAGATGGAGGAAGGAAAACCTTGTTCTTTGAAGAAGGACATGTCTGATGTCCTGGCAAGGAAAGTCTCATCCTGGGAACAGATGCAGTGGAGACAAAGGAACTGAGAAAAAGGAATAGCATTTTTACAGAAGATGTGGTGATAAGCAGTATAGTCAAGATTGCCGTTAGATTCAGTAGGTTTATGAAAGATATTGGTAGACAGTTTGTCTTCAGGCATGGAAACAGAGAAGTCAAGAAAGGGGTGAGAGGTGTTAGAGATGGACCAAGTGAATTTAAGGTCAGGGCGGAAGTTGGAGGCAAAGTTGATTAAATTAATAAGCACAGTGTGGGTGCATGAAGCAGCACCAATGCAGTCGTCAATGCTGCACAAAAAGAGTTGGGGAGCATTACCAGGGAAGGCTTGGGACATGGACTGTTCTACATAGCCAATGTAAAGACAGGCATAGCTGGAACCCATGTGGGTGCCCATGAGTAAGTACTTCTTGAGCCTGTGTAGCAGGAGCCAAGGAGAAATTGTCGAGGATGAGGACCAGTTTTGCCAGATGAAGGAGGATGGGGTGGAGGGGACCTGGCTGGATCACCTTGAGAAAGAAGTGGAGAGCTTTAAGGCCCTCTTGAAGTATATAGGGAGTGGATATCCAAGGTGAAAATGAAGCAATCAAGGACAGGGGATTGAAAGTTTTTAAGGAGGTGGAGAGCATGTGAAGTGCCATGGATGTAAGTGGGAAGGGACTGAACAAGGGGGCAGAATGAAGTCAGGATATGCTGACGTGAGTTCAGTTGAGCAGGGTAAGTTGGAGACAGTGGGCTTACCTGGACAGTCAGTTTTGTAGATCTTGGATAGGAGGTAGAAATGAGCAGTGCAGGGTAAGGATACTATGAGTTTGGTGGCTGTGGATGGGAATTCTCCAGAGTTGATGAGGTCAGTGATGGTGCCAGAGAGAATTTTCTGATGGTGCAGAGTGGGGTGATTTTTAAGAGGAAAGTAAGAGGAGGTGTCTGAGAGTTGCTGCCTGGCCTTAGTGAAAGGTGGGGAATTCTTGCCAGAGAAGTTGGCTCTGAAACGAAGGTGACAGAAGAAGAGCTCAGCATCGTGGTGGGTGGGGAATTCAGTGAGGTGCAGCCAAGAGGAACAAAGGTAAGGCCATTGCTGGGGACAAAATGGTGTGTGACTTGTAGAAGAACCTGAGACTGGTGGTGCTTCCCTTGTCATTCTTTAATGACGGAGTACGAGGATTTGGGAACTATTGATGGAGCAGCCTGGGAAAATAACTACAGTCCATTTTGTAGATGAGACAAGCTGAAGCACTGTTGCACTGGTGGGGCGCTTAATGAATATTTACGGTGGTTGATGGGGTGCCACTTAAGCTGACTATTTTGTCCCAGGTTCTGTTGATCTTCTTGAGAGTTGCTTTCATTATACACATCCAATGAGAATGTAGCAACACACTCCTGATTTCTGGCCTTTAGATGCTGGAAAGGCTGTGGAGTATCAGGAGGTGCATCACATGTTGTAGGGTACACAGCTTGTGAACAGCCATAATATTTATGTAAGTGGTCTAGTTGAATTTCCAGTTAGATATTCTCCAGATGGACTTGGCCATTCCCTGGCTTTTTTTTTGTAACATTAAATATTACTCATCAATTAACAGTCTATGTTTGAGGATTGTCCAGCATTTACTGCATGCAGGCATAGAAATGGAAACATTATTGTGATTGATGCTAGAAATGCTATTAGAAATGAATAAGATAATGGGTTTATGATGGATTTTTTTTGTTGGTGATATTGGGATTGGTGCTGCCTCTGGTTGCAAGAGCTGGTGTTGGGACTGTTATATTCTAGCATGTGCACTGATACTAACTCTCTATGGGATTTGGTGCTCACATTTGTATTGGGTTGTTATTGCTCTGTTGTGGGGGTACATGCTATCTCTGGTAGGGGCAGTATTCTAGATGTTTGCTGGGAATATTTACAGGCACTGGCTAATTGCTGATAATATTTCACGGTTACTGCTGATTGTCTTGGTATTGATGTTGGTAGTTGTGTTGAGATTTTGAATCTATGTTATAGATATGTATTGAGATCGATTATGACAATCATATTGGTATTGTGCTGGAACTAATTTGGTATCAGCTGATACTGAGATTAGTGTTTGCGATGGTATTTTGACTTGATGCTGTTTCTAAAGAAAGGGATTGATGCTAATTCATAGTTCAAAGTAAATTTGTTACCGAAGTACATATATGCTGCCATATGCAACCCTGAGATTCATTTTCCTGCATGTAATCACAACAAATATAGGAGACACAATTGAATCAACAAAAGACTGTACCCAACAGGATGGACAACAACCAGTGAGCAAAAAAACCCCAACAAATTGTCAAATACAAAAAGAAAAAATAGTAATCAATAAATAAGCAAAAAATATCGAGAACATGAGATGAAGGGTCCATAAAATTGAGTCCAGAGATTATGGGAACAATTCAGTGATGGGACAAAGGAAGTTGATTGAAGTTATATCCTCTACTTAAAGAACCTGATGGTTGAGGGGTAATAACTGTTCCTGAACCTGAAGCTCCTGTACCTTCTTCCTGATTACAGCAGCAAGAGAAGAACATGGCCTGGTTCGAGGAGTTTCTTAACAAAAGATGCTGTTTTACTGTGGACAGCATTCTGTGGTGGGAAGTGGGTCTATCTTTGATGGACTGGGCCATATCCTCTACATTTTGTAGGCTTTTCTGTTCAAGGGCATTGGTGTTTCTGTTGCAGGCCATGATACAAACAGTCAATACACTCTCCACCACATATCCTCATAGAAGTTTGTCAACGTTTTAGACCACATGCCAAATTATCGCCGACTTCTAAGAAAGTAAAGGCACTGCCATGCTTTCTTCATAAAGCCATTTACATGCTGGACCCAGGACATATCATCTGAAAGTATAACACCGAGGTAATTAACGTGCCTGATCTCTCCACCTCTGATTCCCCAATGAGAACTGGCTCATGGACCTCTGGGTTCCTCCTGCTGAACTCAACAATCTGCTCCTTGGTCTTGTTGACATTGAGTGAGAAGTTCTTTTTTGTGGCACCACCCAGCAAGATTTTCAGTTTCCCTCTATTATGCTGATTTGTCTCCACCTTTGACTCAGCCAAGAACAGTGGTGTCATTAGCAAAATTAAATATGGCATTGGAGCTGTGCTTAGCCTCACAGTTATAAAGCAAGTAATAGCAGGGGCTAAGCAAACAGCCTTGTGCTGACGGAGATTGGCAAGAGGATGCTGTTGCCAATCCGAATTGACTCATGTCTGCAAGTGAGAAAGTTAAGGATACAATTCAACAAGGAGGGATTAAGGCCAAGGTCTTGAAGCTTATTGATTAGCTTTGAGAGACTGACAATATTGAATGGCCAGTCAATAAAGAACATCCTGATGTATATATCTTCACTATCCAGAAGTTCCAGGGTTGTGTGGAGAGGCAATGAAATGGCATCTGTTGTTGACCTGTTGTGATAGTTGGCAAATTGGAGTGGATCCAAATCACTTGTCTGTCAGGAGTTAGTATGTTTCATCACCACCATCTCAAAGCACTTCATCAAAGTGAATGTAAGTGCTTTAGGAAGCAAGTTACCACATTTTACTTAGGGGCTAGTATAATTGAAGCCTTGAAGCAGCTGTGTACCTCAGACTGCTGAAGCAAGAAGTTAAAGATACTGGTAGACTCTCCAGACAGTTGACTAGTAAAGCTCCTTGGTACTCAGTCAGATACCCTGTCAGGACTAGGTAATTTCTGTGGCTTCACCCTCCTAAAGTATACTTTCACATCAGACTTGGGAACTGAAAACACAGGGTGATCATGGGCTGTGGGAGTTGTTGATTAGGAATTGATGTTGGTTAGAGGGATTGGGAACCAATACTGACTAGGGAGATTGGGAATTGATACTGGTTACAGGGATTGGGAATTGATACTGGTTAGTGAGATTGGGAATTGATACTGGTTGGACGGATTGGGAATTGATGCTGGTTAGACAGATTGGGAATTGATGCTGGTTAGACAGATTGGGAATTGATGCTGGTTAGAGCGATTGGGAATTGATACTGGTTAGTGAGATAGAGAATTGGTACTGGTTAGTGAGATTGGGAATTGATGCTGGTTAGAGGGATTGGGAATTGATACTGTTTAGAGGGATTGGGAAGTGATACTGTTTAGAGGGATTGGGAATTGATGCTGGCTGGAGCGATTGGGAATTGATACTGGTTAGTGAGATTGAGAATTGATACTGGTTAGTGAGATTGGGAATTGATGCTGGTTAGTGGGATTGGGAATTGATACTGGTTAGAGGGATTGGGAATTGATACTGGTTAGAGGGATTGGGAATTGATACTGGTTAGTGAGATTGGGAATTGATACTGGTTAGTGAGATTGGGAATTGATACTGGTTAGAGGGATTGGGAATTGATACTGTTTAGAGCGATTGGGAATTGATACTGGTTAGTGAGATTGGGAATTGATACTGGCTAGAGCGATTGGGAATTGATGTTGGTTAGAGGGATTGGGAATTGATGCTGGCTGGAGCGATTGGGAATTGATACTGGTTAGTGAGATTGGGAATTGATACTGGTTAGAGGGATTGGGAAGTGATACTGTTTAGAGGGATTGGGAATTGATGCTGGCTGGAGCGATTGGGAATTGATACTGTTTAGTGAGATAGAGAATTGGTACTGGTTAGTGAGATAGAGAATTGGTACTGGTTAGTGAGATTGGGAATTGATGCTGGTTAGAGGGATTGGGAATTGATACTGTTTAGAGGGATTGGGAAGTGATACTGTTTAGAGGGATTGGGAATTGATGCTGGCTGGAGCGATTGGGAATTGATACTGGTTAGAGGGATTGGGAATTGATGCTGGTTAGTGAGATTGGGAATTGATACTGTTTAGAGCGATTGGGAATTGATGCTGGTTAGTGAGATTGGGAAGTGATACTGGTTAGTGAGATTGGGAATTGATACTGGTTAGTGAGATTGGGAATTGATACTGGTTAGATGGATTGGGAATTGATACTGGTTAGTGAGATTGGGAATTGATACTGGTTAGTGAGATTGGGAATTGATACTGGTTAGATGGATTGGGAATTGATACTGGTTAGTGAGATTGGGAATTGATACTGGTTAGTGGGATTGGGAATTGATACTGGTTAGAGGGATTGGGAATTGATACTGGTTAGAGGGATTGGGAATTGATACTGGTTAGAGCGATTGGGAATTGATGCTGGTTAGAGGGATTGGGAATTGATACTGGTTAGTGAGATTGGGAATTGATACTGGTTAGTGGGATTGGGAATTGATACTGGTTAGAGGGATTGGGAATTGATACTGGTTAGAGCGATTGGGAATTGATGCTGGTTAGAGGGATTGGGAATTGATACTGGTTAGAGGGATTGGGAATTGATACTGGTTAGAGGGATTGGGAATTGATACTGGTTAGAGCGATTGGGAATTGATGCTGGTTAGAGGGATTGGGAATTGATACTGGTTAGAGGGATTGGGAATTGATACTGGTTAGTGGGATTGGGAATTGATACTGGTTAGTGGGATTGGGAATTGATACTGGTTAGAGGGATTGGGAATTGATACTGGTTAGAGCGATTGGGAATTGATGCTGGCTAGAGGGATTGGGAATTGATGCTGGATAGTGAGATTGGGAATTGATACTGGTTAGAGGGATTGAGAATCAATACTGGTTCAAGAGATTAGGAATTGATCACAAGCATTAATTTTGAAATTGGTGTTCACATTTGAATTGAGAATTATATTGTCTGCAATACTGAAGCTGATCTAAGATTGGGTTTAACGTAGGCATTGGGATTGAGACTGTTGCTGGTACTAGCACTGTCTTTGAGACTATTGCTGGAAATTAGCTCACTTGTATTTGCTGGGAATTGCAATGTGTGATTAAATTGTCCCACTATGTGCTCCTCTCCCAAAGATGAATGCCATGATGTTATGATATATATGTTATTGGGAGACGGTTTCTACAATTAGGGAGAGTCTAAAATGATGTGTTGTAGGATGTAGGGATGTACCAGCTGCATCCTTCCAGAGGAGGATGAAAGCAACAGTGAACCATATTGGAAAGAATAGTAGGATGTGGATGGAAGAGTTCATGAGTTTATTATTAAACATAGAAGATAAGGATGAAGATTTGAAATAATTACATTTGGAAGGAGGAGTATGAATGAGGAAGATCCGTTGATAAGTGAGTGGAAGTTGCTACAGCGAAATATGCATTCTGAATTGTACTCTAGTTTTAAAAAATATATATTTACAGTAATGATATCAAGTAAAGAGTCTGGAGCATTACAAGACATGGTTTTCCGAGATTTGTTTTTGAAGAGCTGAAGTATTAGCACCTTGTTCAAATCATTATTTTGATGTGAATGTGCATTTTTAGTGCTACAAAAAAATATTTGGGTCATATTTTAGATAATTCAAAATGCTGAGTTATTTTTGTAGAAGGAAATGGAAAATTACAGCGTCTTTTTTTTTTGCTTTTGACTCTTTTTTGGGATTGGCTTAGGGGCTGACCTGAGGGAACAAGGCGTAAGTGGAGGAGTTTTACAGTTTTGGTTGCTTCAGGAAGATTAATTTAGAACTTGGACAATTTGAGGGCAGCATTCAGGGAAACTTTGGAAGTAAGACATTTTGAAGAAAGTAAGCAGGGAAGCATATTGTGAATTAACCAGTCTGCAAATTATTTGCAAACTGTGACGCACAACCTGAAAGTGATGCATTATAGAGGTTGCAGTACCAAATGCTCGGGCTTCACTAGTTCGCGTTGGTGTTGCAATGTGTGATAGTCCCCTTTGGAACCACGCAATCTGAGCTCTTATCTGTAAGTGTTGGTAACCTGATCTACGTTAGAAGATCTGAATGCCTTCATAGCTTGCATAAAGCATGATAAATATGTGTTTTTGTCACAGTGTGATACACTGATCCAGGCAGCTGCAGCTTGACAGCTAACATAGTGTGTTGTCATTCTGTGAGCTTGAAGTACCTGTCGCTGGTTTTATGGTGACTTGCTGTGATTTGCCATGTGAACGGGATGGATAATTCTTTCAAAAGTGAGTTGCAGCATTTTTATTAAACATCTTTTATGGTTTATGCAGTCTGCTGAGCAGTTTTGTTCAGAAGAAATCAGCTTTTGTTCTTTGAGGGAAATTGTGATACAATGACTGAATTGTGATTTGTGTTTTCATTTTGCCGAACAGGAGAAGTACTAATGTTCCTGAACTACGATAAGGATTCTACTAGATGTGTAACTTGTTTCCTAAAATTATCACTTTAATTTTTTCTCTTCTGTTACATTGAAAATTAGTCTGTGCAGAAATTTTATTTTTACAGTTAGAAATTCACAAGGTATGCTTATAACTGTGCTGAAAGGCAGTAATCTCAAATAAGCATCATTCAACTCACATTCTGCCTGTTTTCCGGTATACGTACCGCATTATTGTGCAAAACTGAACAAAGAGGTTTGTTAGTTCATAATTAATATTTAATTACACTGAGAATATTACAATGCCGCTGCCAATAAAGCGGCTGCTGCTGAAAAATTTATTCTTGGGATCTGAGCAACACTTTTCTATTGCTCATTCTTGATGCCCTGAGGGTAATAATCACCTGGCACTCGATTGAAATCAAGCATGACCAGTTATCTCCTACCCTTGAGGGACATGATCCAGTAGATTTTTAACACTGGCATTAATTTGTTGTATTTGGCTTTGCAATTTGTCAGAATGAGGTCAAATCTGTAACCTGTAGGCTGTTGTATACTCGGCTACCTTACCCAGCTAATGTGTTGTGTAGTTTCTGTGATTACTAAATTGAAAACAAACGGCATGACAGCTGTACACTTTTCTGTAAAACGAGGTTTGGCAAATTATTTGTACTATTCTTCACAATGAATTGCTCTGCTATTTTATGTAACTCTTACTGACAATTACTGAATATGCTTTTAACTTTGTAAAAGGTAAAGCTCCCCATAATGTCTGCACCATTATTTTTGTGGTAAATCTGTCATGCCGAATGGGTCAACATTCACCATGAAAGCAGAGAGACTAGAAACAGGTGACAACATTTCGGGAATGAAATGTACAGCAATGACAATCTGCAGTGGGAAATATCTGATTCCTATGATGTCAAGAAAGGATCAAACCCCAGAAATGAAGCTTGTTCAGTAAATTTTGTTATGTGATCATGGAGGGGTTGCATGTACTATTTACTGAGGCCATGAAATGGAAATTATGTAGTTTATATTTCTTATATTCTGTTTTATGTATTAAAAAGAAGCAAATAAAGAAATGCAGTGTAAAAACACATCATCATGGGCCAAATGATCCATTGTAGTGTTTATTTCCCGCAGCTTACTTTTTCATTCAGTTTATTGTTGGAATATCATTCACTTGTAATCTCTCTGCTTCAGCTAACACTGCATATCCTATTCCTCTTTATAAATTTATCGGGTGATAATGAGATTGATTTTGATTAATATGGTTAATATCCTGATGCTGGACTAATTTGAGTTGTTTTCAGTGAAGAAATGCTGAATGAGTTCCGTGGAATTGTCTGTTACTTCATGAGAAACATTGTGCCATTTGGTGCATTTACAAGGGAGGAGAAACATGCCCTCAAAGTGGACTTTTACACGTTTTGGTGAATTAAATTTGCTGTCTGTAGTATTGATAGCTAGTTAGATGCCCTATTGCATGATATTGAAATTAACCAAAATTACACTGGAAAGACCTCTATGATGCTGAATAGTGTGCCAAAATATATTCTGAACAACTCAAGATGGGACCTCATAGAATTTTGAGCCTTGTTACATACTTACGAAAATGGCCACCCCTTTAAGGCACACTCCACATGCAGTAAAGCCAGTCAGCATCTGTGGAAAAGAGTACAGTCGACACTACTCAGGTCTGTTGAAGGGTTTTTAGCCTGAAACATTGACTGTACTCTTCTCCTTAGATGCTGCCTAGCCTGTTGAGTTCCTCCAGCACATTTTGTTGTGCATTGCTTGGATTTCCAGCATCAGCAAATTTTCTCTTGTTTTCCCACATGCAGTTATTGACTGGTAATGCATACATCATGGCTATCATCAAGGAGACAAAGCTTGCAAGAAAGAGGGAATAAGCCCTGAGATTTTGTGAAAAATCGGATCATTCTCGTCAATGAAATGCATGCCAGGAGTGTAATCCCATGTGCTGGGGGAATTCAAAGTTCAAAGTGTATTTATTATCAAAATATGTATACTACATATAACCTTGAGATTGGTCTCTTTTTAGGCAGCCACAAAGGAAAGAAATCCAATAGAACCCATTAAAGGCAGACTGTCACACACTGAATGTGCAGAAAAAAACAAATAACGGAAGCAATAAAAGTAAGCAAGTAACATTCAGAACTGAAGTTCATGAATGTGAGTTCACAGCCATGAAGCCAGTCGTTACTGCATCAGGTCCAAGGGCCCTTTACTTGCAGGCCACAGTGTTCATTCTGTTCAGAGATGAATAAACCTTGTGGAGCAGTGAGCTGAAACTGACCAGTCCCTTACCTCCGGCCCCAACTCTCTGACCTTTTCCGTCTGGCCTGGCGCTTATATCGGCAAAACTTGAGTTGAGGAAGCCTCAGGAGGTTCACTCGGGCCATCATTATATGATCCTGAAAGGAGGTGGATCCAGCTTGTTCCTGGAGATAAGAGAATCTGCACACAATGAAGAGTGAGTTTTACATCTTCACGTGTTGGGATGGACTGCTGACACTGGAACAAGTAGTGAGCCATTTTAGTAAAGGGATCAGGGATTCATTCACTGATGTAATGTGATCAGTGCAAGGAAAGATGTGATCCATTATTTTTGTCACCTGGCCTCTTTCAGCTGATTATTGATATTCATGTTAGCTTTAACATTGGAGTGTGAGAATGATTATTCTCTCTGGATTTAACAAGCTCCGTGTAAAAAAATGTTGATCTTTGAGAGTCCATTATTGTTCCTGCAGTTGATGCGGGTTTTTTTAATGCTGAGTGATAGGATTGTTATTCCTGTGTGACTTTCCCCTTCCATGTTGTCCTGCTGCCCCACACAACAGTATCTAGAGATGGTGCTATTGGAGCCAATTTTGTGACAATTACCTTTGAGGTCAGAGCCAAAAAGTATTGGGCTCAAGCAGCAGGGTATCATACTTCATGGTGGCTTTGCCCAAAGTGTGTCTGGTAGGTATATGCTTCTTGTTTCAGTGAGATGGGTATTTGTGGGAGGACTGTAAAGTGTGTGAGGAGCCAGAGAAGCAGAGGGTCAACTCTAACTCCCTGGATCCATCTCTCTGGCTCGTGCTGGGCTGTTGTAATGGGAACAAAGTCACCAGAGAGAAGTAGCTGTTAGATACGAAGCAATCCCTTTATTCGACAAAATGAAACACAGCAGACATCATGTTGAGACCCTTTCAGAGGAAGAGGTCTGCTCAGCCCAACACTACATGACATTTTATATGCTAAAGGTCAAAGGACAATTCTATATTTACAATGTATCTGCAATGCTTTCTTTGAACCATACTTAACTCTCACACCACCCTCTTCATACCCATACTTCAGACAATGTAAATTACCATTGCCTTGTTCTTCAATCAGCTGCTGTTTTCACAGCTCTAGGATCCCATTATCCAGAGCTGCATTTTGAAATTAATCTACAGTCCACATTCAGATCTGAAGATTGGTGGCTGAAGTTATTTGCTGTGTGTCCTAACTCCAAAGACGCCCTCACATGGACCTGGAAAATGCTGAACTGCTTAGTATGCCTGAAAATCCCAGGGAATAAATGGCATTGACATCAGGAAAATCTAATGACCACAGTTGCATGAATAACCTAAAGAAAAGTTCTAAGTAAAGAAGAGGAAATTCGTAGTACTCCATGTATGATCTGAAGTTGCCCATCCATGTCTCTTTATGTCTGCAGTGTACATTGAGTTCCAGTTGTATTGCGTACTTCCCCTTGTTCTGAAACAATTAAATAACAGTTGTAGGTGCATCCTAAATCTATTTATGATGGCAAAGAAAGAAATGCCACAGTGACTAATGATGCCATTAAATGTGTGTCTGATAATGGGCAATTGAAGAAGCCCAAGTCTTATCTATGTAGTGTCAGCTGCTCACCTGCTAATCTCTCAATGACTTGCTGAATAGAGGTCAAATAAACACACCATTTCAGCCAGCCCACTTTATGTAAAAATGATAAACATCAATCCCATTTTAAGATGAAGAACTTAAAAACTGAATAATACAGCAGTTTATTTGAACACAAGGTAAGGTAAAATCCATTCTGTCCCTCGTGAAAAATGATAACAACCAGGGTTGCTCCAGAAACTTGAACGGGCTCCTTCCAGAGTGAGTCATGTTTGCGTTGGACAGAAATTCAGCTTCAGACAGGCAGTGATGATGTCATTCCTCATGCAGTAATGAACACTGCAGTGAAATTAGACAATGTTGTTCTGGCAGTGACAAACTAGTGGAGCCAGGTTAGAATTATATTAAGGCAAGACCTGTGCCTACTTTCTATACATGGGCCAGCCCACTCACTGATCTCTCTTTCAATAAAAAACACCTATCACTCTGACATCGGCTCAGGCTCTGACAGCCCAAATCTCCAATACCATCTCAATGCAGATTAGCAAATGCCCCAATTGTCAATCACCAGCTCGTCAAATTCCACCCCACCTCAATCAATCTGACCACTGACCTTTACTATCCAGACCCCAGCTCCAGTCCATATCTCCTTCAAACTCCCAGCCCAGTCCTCTGATCCCTGAACATCTCTCACCCAATCCTCCCAACACTGACAAAATCTCTCCCACCATAGCAGTAGTAGCACATTCTCTTGAGTTGAGTATGATGTTCTCCTAAGGTATTGTCTCTTAATAGGTTCTCAGGTGGCTGTAGAGGCTGATTTTGACTTCATGTATCCAGGAAGTTCTGGTGAATTCCCTAAATGTCTGCGCATGACTTTATTTAACATGGGGAGGCTGTTGAATGGGCATCTATCACATGGTCCTCGACGGATTGGAGTCAGGGTCCAGTGGCAGGGAATGCAAGATGACAGCTGCAGCCTTCCTCTACATTTATTACTGTTGCGATGTGTCATCATCTTCTACTATTTCCATCGTTGAGGTCTTGTTTGGATTGCTTATCTTATCCTCCGATTACCAAGTCCAATCCCATTTCATTGTTTTGAATGTCAGTCTTCTAAACTTTGGTCATTATTGGTAGTCCTTCCCCCTAGCTGCCACAACCCCATCTATTCCTCTGCATCACAAACCTTACCAGATTACTGAGTAACCCCTGTATCCAACCACCATTGTTTTTTCCATCTCCTGACCTCGCTACTTTTTCCAGGCTGAGTTAACTCACACACATTCACTTACCAGATGAAACCTTTGACCAATGGCACTCTGCACCCTGCCCTTTCTCTCATTCACCTCTTAGACCAGGTACCAGTCCCAAGCAGTGCATCTTTATCTATAAATTCTTGATCTGTTTGCATTTGGACCGAAGGACTCTGGCTAAGGTGGTTTTTCCTATGCATTACAGGTGCCCTATAGTGCACTTACTACACTGCAAAGTAATTTTGAGGTCGGAATGCAATCATTTCAGATCAAGATTTAGTTAGATTTATTACCTACCCTTTTGAAATAATTGCTTTATCTAGCAATAATTTTAGTGTCGGGAATTTGTATTTTGGTGCTTAGCCTTTTAACAAAGTTTCAGACCTGCATAACTAGAACAATTTGGACCCTTGTTATTTGTGATTCCAGGTTGTTTCTTGTGATACATGAAATTTAGTGTGCTTCAAATATTATGCGCCAGGTGCTACAGTAATAATGTTTGTTATGTATAAACACAACTGTCAAGTCATGCAGTGGATATGAACATTGTCTGTAGACACAAGGCAGACACCTCAATTCTGAGGTCTTCATGGAAGGAGTTTATGAGGCAGTTAGAGAAGAAGATTGAAGAGATCATGCAAAGCTTCTTTGAAGAAGTTCATCATGCCCTCTGACTCCTGACTCATGAATGCTCAGAGTGGAGGAGGATTTGGCATATTGTGGACAATCCTCAGGCTATGAATGCGCAGAGTGGAGGAAGAGGATTTGGAATAGTGTAGAGAATCCTCAAGCTCTGCATTGGGACAACAGGGAAGTTCGATGTAAGCAGTAGAAGAAGCACACAATCTAACAAACCATCTAAGTTCCTATTATATTGGTGCAAGGTTCTGAGCCTATATCAACCTGCTAAGCTACCTCAGAGCCCACAAAAATGGAACGGAAGCAAGTTAACCTTTATCTCGGAAGAAACCTTATCTTTTGTACTACAGTAAAGAAGCAATCCTATCATTAGAGGGTGATGTGTCATGGAATTAGTCATAATGGCATTGAGAATTATTGCTTGGATTATTTCTGTTTATCTGATGAGAGTATCCATTAATTTCCAGATTTTGGTGCTTTTCTGGTGGAATGAGATCTTGAATGAAATCACTAGTGTTCTGATGTGGAGAGGATCTGTAAATCAGTTTCTCTGCCAATTAGTGGTGGTGTTAAATAAGGATTTATTTGCAGGGCCTGTTAGCCTATAGTGAGGGAGGTGTGAAATATTTAGTCACCAACTAAAAGCAATGGGTTTTAAGTGTTAAAAGTATCATATTGCAAACAAAATGGTGGAGAAACTCAGCAGGTCAGGCCTGAAATGTTGACTGTACTCTTTTCCATAGATCCCACCTGGCCTGCTGAGTTCCTCCAGCATTTTGTGTGTGTTGCTTGGATTTCTAGCATCTGCAGATTTTCTCTTGTTTATATATTGCAAACACCTACATTTCATGGACATCAGTATTGACTGAATTCAGATCATTAGATGATGATGATTAAAGATGTTAGTTGAGGTATAATGTTAGCCAAGACAGGCGTAAGAGCTATGAAAGCTACACATTTACAGTTGCTTTCTTTTTAGTTGGTTAGCTGGTGACCTAACCCTGCCATTCATTGTACCTTGAGCATACTCATGACTACGGGGGTATAAATACCACCAGACTAGACTAAGCCCTGATGAAGATGGCAAAGTTTGTTATCGAAGCTTCATTTATAAATTATACCAGTACCCAGCTGGAAGCCCGAGAGGAGTTTATTTGACAAAATCCACTTACATTGCATACACAGTACAGCTTATATGTATACCCTGAAGGTAGTTTTACATAATATTTTTGTACATGAAACAATATGTGCACTGAACCATTAGAAAGGTAAGCTGTCACTACCTCAGCCACACAGGTGGATGGTCAGTGGCTGTTTGGCATTGCTATCATTCCCAACTCTGAATTCCTATACTACCAGTAAGAGTCTGTGTCTTACACTTGTTCATCACACATATATACAGATGCAGCCATTCAGTGTGTTAGATTTTCATCAGCGACAACCTTGGCAAAACTTATCAATGACTTTCTCTGCTGTGTCATTATCAGCGGGCACTTCTATCACCACCAATCTTTAAAAGCTTAATGCCGTGCCTTTTCTTAAATTTCTGCAATTAGCCTGCTGAATATCACAATTCCCTTCAATTTTCAATTTGTCGTACTAGATCTTTGATTGTTTCATGATCAGTATGCTAGCAGCATATGTTCACTCCAACACTGACAAATCCACTCTTACACAATCTTTTGCTTTATACATTTTTTTCTATTTTTCATTAACTTCTGTTCATTACAAATGTGAGGTCGCTTCTCCAAATTGCCTGTGGCGCACAAAGACCTGCGCGTTACCTGGGAACCTTCACAGTGCCTTGTGGAATTTAACATTTGCTGTGTCATGTAAGCATTCAAAATAAATTTCACATTTTGGAATTTTGGATAAGGGGTGCTTGTTGCAACTGTGATCGAATTCACAGGAAAGACCCTGAAGCTGGCAATATAGAAGCTCTTATTTAGCACAACATGCAGGCATCATATTGGAGACACTCTTGGTAGAGGCTCACAAACCCAAAGGTACATGGCATTTTTATATCTTTAAGATCAGAGATGGTTCAATACAATTTCAGTAGTTACAATGACATTGTTTACTTCAATACTTTGGGTTGACAAATGGTTCCTTTGAGATAAAATAGTGGAAGCACATTGTAAGTGATAAGTCCAGAAGTCCAGAATCAGGGGTCACAGTTTAAGGATAAAGGGGAAGCCTTTTAGGACCGAGATGAGGAAAAACTTCTTCACGCAGTGAGTGGTGAATCTGTGGAATTCTCTGCCACAGGAAACAGTTGAGGCTGGTTCATTGGCTATATTTAAGAGGAAGTTAGATATGGCCCTTGTGGCTAAAGGGATCAGGGGGTATGGAGAGAAAGCAGGTACAGGGTTTGGAGTTGGATGATCAGCCATGATCATACTGAATGGTGGTGCAGGCTCGAAGGGCCTAGTTTCTATGTTTCTAAGACACTGTGAAGATCCAGATGCCTTTGGAAGAAGCTAATTAACACAAATATTCTAAAACTTTTTGATGACAGAGAGCCAGGCCCCCAAAATTAATGTTGTCAGGGCTGTCTCTGAGTGGACAAATATGTAAGTACACAAAACAATTGATTGCCCATACCTATTTGATGAGGTAAGTGATAACATCCATCCGATCTGCCAGCTTGCACTCCAGAAACAATGGAGCAAATAACTTCGCCATGTTGCCTTGTTTGATGCAATTCAATTAACACAGCCCCATTGTCTTAATGTTTGGCACTTGCATATGCAATCCCTTTGTCTGTGGAGAAGCCTGTGCTTTTAATTTATAAAAAAATGAGGACTAATTGCAAGCTTCCTAGACTTATTTATATGTACAATACGAACTCTTTCTTGTTGTAATTTTTTGTTTCTTCTTTGAATTAACTCCAGAATACTTTCTAACAGTGCTCAACCTGTACCACAACACAGAGGTAAGCACAGGCAACACAACTATCACCCTCTTCTTCTTTCTCAAAATTTGTCCCAAAAATATATTTTCAGATGCTTCAAGCTTTAGGTTTCAATACTTATCCTGGAAATGTTTGTAATTTCTAGTAATTGAAATGTGCCATTAGTATACAGTTTTATTAAAAGTATAAAACAGTGTACTTCTGCAACATCAATTTCAGAATTAAATTACTTAAAGTATAATTATCTTTTGGGAAAAGATGAGCTTTAAAAGAGAATTTGTAGTTAAGATGTGTATTAATTATTTTGAGCATCACTTACATAAGTAATTTTCACTAAACATTGCGTTATTAAGCCAAGAATATAACAAATTATATAAAAAGTAAATAGCTGAAGTCAAGTTCCAACCTGTCTTTGATATATGTGCTAGTCTTTGCTTTTCATTGTTGTCCTTTGTATGGGCTGTTAATCACTAGATGTTGGACACAAAATTGAACCTTTGTTGGTGTTTTATATTAAAATATTAATGTGTCTGTTCTCCCCCAAAATGGTGACTGATTAATTTATGTCAATCTCCAAAAATGTCCCTTGGATAAGACAGACCATTTCAGGAAGATCTATCACTTGCTTCCACTTTAATTCTGATTAAAGGTACTGCTTTTTTTCTTTTCACATTCTAAAAAGCCTGTGGAGGTAAAAGTCAATAAATCCAATCAATAGATGCTCAGTGTATTAAATTAGACTTCTTTGTGCCATTATGGTGAGAGTCACCTGGTAGTTACAGAGATTAATTATCCTAGTTCTTCTGAACCACTTTCAAATCGCAACCAAATTATATACCTTTTTTTTTGCTCTCTTTCCTTCTGCTCAGCACATCTCTTGAGCAAAATTATTTCATTGAGGTAAGCATTCTAATTTAAGTGACAATATTTTGCAAATGTTTTACTGAAAAGCAAGCTGCTGTAGAATCCAGCAGTTACTTGTAGGTTCTGTATACAAACAGGAAGCCACGTCTCCCTGCTTATTGACTAATGCATTTTCCTGCTATCTGAAAAAAGATAACAAGCTGGGCAGCTGAATTGGCAGGAACTAAGGCTGTGCAAGTTTGAGATATGTCAGAAAAGGTTTTTTACAAATTTAATAAAGGCCAAACATTCAGACTCATTTAATAAAATAGCTCACAAATAATTAGATCTATTAATATTCTAGTGTCCTCAATACATTTAAAGCTCCTAATTTTATACATTGATTGACACAAAACTGACTCTTCAATTTTCAAGGTTATTCACATAAATAATATTTCGATTATCGTGCATTAATACTGTAGAATATCAAATATAATGGACAATTGTTGGAAGAAAAGAGTTGTGAAATGATTTGCATCAGTCTGCTATCCTTGTTAGCTTGTGGTTTTATATGTTGTCAGGGTGTAGCAATGCAGTTCTGGAAGCTATAAACATTCATTTACACAATGGTCACTTTATCTGTGTGGTTTTATCTCACATCCATTATCCTGACTGTACTTAATTCTGATTATCTGTAGAAAGGGCATAATTATGAGAATTTTGCATGATGTTTTCTTCCACTCAGTTAAAGTACTTGCAGACCTATGGGTTTTCAAAGAGCTGGTTCAATAATGTTAGTGCATTCTCAATAGGAATAAAAGAAATTTTGCAGGTGCACATAATACATTAACAAATCAATATCTGTTGCTGGATCCACAAAAACATTTTTTAAAACTTTGTGCCAATCTGTATTTGTAAAACACATCTTGGGGTGGGGCGGTGGGACGGGGGGTGGAATTAATGATATCCAAACTGAGGCTGGTGACTTAAAACCTGATTTTGATGGTAACTTGTCAACTGATAACATAAATATCAGGTACCTGATGGGATAGATAGAGTGGATGTGGAGAGGATGGTTCGCTTCGTGGGGAAGCCTTAAGACCACAGAGCAGAGCCTCTGAATAGAAGGATGTCCCTTTACAGCAGAGATGAAGAGAAATTTCTTTAGCCAGAGGGTTGTGATCTGTGGAATTCATTGTCCAGACGGCTGTGGAGGCCAAGTCAGTGAATATATTTAAAGCGGAGGTCAATAGGTTCTTGATTAGTAAGGGTGTCAAAGGTTATGGAGTGAAGGCAGGAGAATGGAGTCGAGAGGGAAAATAAATCAGCCATGAAGGAATGGCAGATCAGACTTGATGGTCTGTATCATAAGGGATGAACTTTATATGTTGCACAATTCGAAGCATCAAATAAAGTTAAGGGATCATGTTTGTAAATGTCTGGTATGTACATGTTCCCTCTTTCTAAAATCCATTGCTGCACAAGGAGTAATACAAAGTCAGAAGTCATATTTCCACTGAGATGAGACAATTCTATCTTGTTTCTTACAAGGGGTGGCCAAGAAAAATTTTGATTTCATCAGCAGGAAGTGATAAGTCTGCCACTTAACAGATTCAGCCTCATAACTTGTTTCTGCTAGGATAGAAAGATAATGAGAAAATGGCTAACTTTCCTAACAGCAGTTTCCAGATGAGTACTGTAACTCCTGAAATGTCAGACTCAACTGGAGATGCACAGCTTCTCTGGGGGAAAAAAAATGCTGAAAAATTTGTGGTACTTTTTGTTTGCTACCAATGCTGTCCTTTCTTGTCTTTTTTATCAAATATTTAATGGTTTCTGCAGGTTGAAATCTAAGATTTCAGAGCAGTTAGAATAAACCAAGAATGTAGATTAACCTAGTTACAACAGTTTAATCTGATTACAGTTCACAAAAACCAGACAGTAATTACAATATTTCAGACTGTCTCCTCTTGTAATACTGAATGTCACATTATACAGATCAGAGTTCTAAGTTCATTGTTGTTCTTGACTTGATGGCTTGAACAATTACAAATATTGCCTGGCCATTTTCTCAAAAGTGCCTCTTTGCATTTAAGCAAACTTAGAGCCTGCCCTCTGACAGAGGCGGACAGATGAAGGAAAGTTTTTGAAATACAGCCAGAAAATGCTGGAAATATCAGCAGGTTAGATGGGGAGAAATGCAGCATCTCAAGAGCTATACATTAGAGGCTTTTACGAGACGTTTGGATAGGAGGATGTAAGGAAGGTGGAGGGATATGGACAGGGTGTGAGTAGGTGGGATTAGTGTTTGGGAGCTTTTGGTTTTCTTTTTAGCTGATTTGGGACAACATTGTTCCTATGCTGTAATCTTCTATGATCTATGACCTCGCATCAAAACTGGAAGAGGTTTTTAGCACCTAGCTTTTTTTTTGCTTTGTTTAGGAAATTTATTTTTCCAAGTGTACTTTCCGAAGAGGCCAGTGAATTTCACCTCTGCCTACATTGTTATTGCATGTGAATGCGTTCTTACATTCTGAGCATCACAGGGTATAGGGGTTGGACAATTATTTCCAGTAACATTTGGAGAATCTTCAAATTCTTAAACCTGAGAAGGAAGCCATTCAGTTCATTTAATCTTTTCTGACCCCAGACAGAGCTTATCCCCACCCCACCTACACTTTTGCCAAAGACCTGCAAAGAATTCTCTCTAAATCACCTAACCAATTCCCCTTGAAAATGTTGGTTTATTCTACTTCTGGCATCCTTAGAGGTTGTTGTTTCCAGACCATAACTATTATCATAGAGTGATAGACCACTGCTGTGCAGAAACAGGCCCTTTGGCCCATCTAGTCCATGATGAACTATTATTCTACTTAGTTCCATTGACCTAGACCATAAACCTGCCTACTCCTCCCATACATGTACTTATCCAAGCTTCTCTTAAATGTTGCAATCAAACCCATGTTCTTCTGCATTTAAAAGCACTCTTTCTTTACACTACTACCTTTGTATTTGTTTGAATTAATTTACTCCAGGTTTTTAACAAAGCCCAGAATTTGCACTTGAGAAGATGAAGTTGAGCCATGATTGTGAATGGCTGCCATTCTCCTGATAAAGGTATGCCACACTGCGATTGGAAAGGTAGATCCAGGAATTAAACCCAGTGATGATGCATGACCAGTGATATTTTTACCAAAAGATACTGTGCCGCTTAGAAAGAATTGCACAGATTCCCCACTCTCTTGCTGAAGAAATTCCTCCTCATGTCCATTCTAAAAGGATGACCCTCTATTCTGAAGCTGTTTCCTCTGGTTGTAGACTTGCCCACAGAGAAAACATCCTCTTCACATCCACTCTATCAAGGCCTTTCACCATTTGATATGTTTGGTGTCTTTGGGCTTGTATTTGCTGGAATTCAGAAAAATAAAACTGATCAAATGGTGAAAGGCCTTGATAGAGAAGATGTGAAGAGGATGTGCCTTATGGTGGGAGAGCCTTAGACCAGAAGTCACAGCCTCAGAATAGAGGAGTGTCATTTTAGAACAGAGCTGAGGAGGAATTTCTGTAGCCAGAGAGTAGTAAATCTGTGGAATTCTTTCCCACAGGCAGCTAAAGACTAAGTCTTTATGTATATTTAAGACAGAAGTTGATAGACTATTGATTGGCCAGGGCATCAAGGAATACGGGGAGAAGGAAGTAGATTGGGGCTGAGAGGAAAATTGGATCAGCCATGATGAAATGGCGGAGCAGACTCGATGGGCTAAGTGGCCTAATTCTGCTCCTATACTCTGTCTTATGGATCATACATGTGGCAGTGTTGCAATATATCTGCTGCCTGTGTCCTTCTTGGTGGGGAAGGTATGTTAATGGGAGGTGTATGTTGCTATGGTGTGATGGAGCAGAATGAACAAGTGTTTAGGGTAGTAGAAGATATGCCAATTAAGTCAACTCTTTCTCATGAATGTTATTGGAGCCATTCTGATCCAAATCAGTGAAGAATATCCCAAAATACTCTTGATGTACATGAAGTGGAAGTCAGAAAATCATTGGGGTGTTGTGGAATTAAGAACAATTGCTAGATACCTAAAAGGATTTCTGTCTGGGAAAGGATGAAAAATTTGTGATTGTTACTTGCATCATTTGATGAGTCTCTAATGGCTGTTCCTAAACTTAAAGGGTATCAGGCATACTTTTTCCTACAAAGGAGTTCTGTTTGCAATTCTATGCTTTAAGGACAAGGAAGGGAAAGGTGCTTCATGCTGTTGATTTCATCCATAAATCTTTCCACAGAGTTACAAGAAAATAGTAACAGGAGTAGCTAACTTGTCCCCTCAAGCCTTCCCCAGCAGTCAGTGGTCATGGCTGACCTTCCCCAAGCCTCAGTTCTACTATTGTTCCTATTCTCCACAGCCCTCAATTCCATGACCCGTCAAACAACATTAATTACCTCCACTTCAAATACTCCTCAATAATCTAACCTCTGGGCCAGTGAATTCCAGAGATTTACCACTCTCTGTATGAAGTTCCTATGCACCTTCCTTATAAATGACCACCTTCTTATCATTATGTCCCCTCACACAATGTTCTCCTATTCTCCCAGTTCCCAGTGGAAACTGCTCAACATCTACACTGTCATGCCTCTGTGTTTCAGTGCAATCATTTTCCTAAACTGCAAAGGGTACAGATTAACATTTTGTTGGACTCTCATGATAAGACGACCTTCTCATCCCAAGATCCCAAGCCTGCAAATCTCTTTGGGACTACCCTTAATGTTACAATATCCTTTCTTAACCAAAACCACACATAATACTATATTCTGCTTGCAAGAATACAAACGTCCATACTCTATGACTGAGGTGATTCAGCAGATGCATCATCCCACTTAGTGGATTGTCTACTAATGAACTTCAGGAAACAAAATCCACTTTCCTTCACCACTCTGTGATTGTAGACCCACTGATACATAAGAAATAAGAGCATGAGTAGGCCATCCAGCCCATCGAACCTGCCCCGCCATTCAATAAGATCCTGGCTGATCTGTCCAAAAACTCAGCTCCATCTACCTGCCTTTTCCCCATTACCCTTAATTCCCTTACTATGTAAAAATCTGTCTAACTCTATCTTAAATATATTTAACGAAGAAGCCTTAACTGCTTCCCTCGGCAGAGAATTCTGCAGATTCACTACTCTCTGGGAAAAATGGTTTCTCCTCATCTCTGTCCTAAATCTTCACCCCTGGATCTTGAGGCACTGTCCCCTAGTTCTAGTCTTACCTACCAATGAAAATGACATTCCTACTTCTATCTTGTCTATCACTTCCAAAATTTTATATGTTTCTATAAGATCCTCTCTCATTCTTCTGAATTCCAAACAGCATAGCCTCAGGCGAATCATTTTTCCTCATAGGCTAACCTCTTCATCTCTGGGATCAACCTGGTGAACCTCCTCTGCACTGCCTCCAAAGTCAGTATATCCTTCCTCAAGTATGGAGACCAGAACTGCACACAGTACTCCAGGTGTGGCCTCACCAGTATGCTGTATAGTTGCAGCATGACCTCCTTGCTCTTGAATTCAGTCTCTTTAACAACCTAGCGAGCCAGGGAATAAACTCATTCAGACAGGGAATTAGAAGAGGGCAATAAATTCCTAGAAATGTACAAAACCTGTAATTAGATGAAAAGAGAATGTCGGAGCTGGACATTCCAGGTGAATGTGTACAGAGGATCAGGCGTTCAGTATCAGCAGCTATCTAAGCCAATCAATGACTTGATGCACTTTGTGGACTGCTTTATTTGGCACATTGAAACATGCAGTGAAATGCATTTTGTGTTAACAACCAACACAAGTAAGGATATGCTGGGGGCAGCATGCAAGATTCATTGCACATTCCCGTGCCAACACAGCAGGCCCACAGTGCCAGGCAGAACAGCACAGAACACAACAAGCAACAAGCCCCATCCCTCCCTCCCATTAACACACATCCTCAGCCCTTTAATCCCTCGACAGGCTTCTAGCAGACACAGATTTCTTTAAGATCCTAAACTCTATTGGACAAGTATAAGAAAGTTGTCTTCACCTCAACACTGATATGACAAGCAAAACAAAAACAGAAGATGCTGTTTAAAAAACAACTTAGCAGGCCATGTGACATCTGCGAAAAAGAGAAATCTGAATGTCTCCAGTATTTTCACAAACAAGAGGAGATCTGCAGATGTTGATAAACATCCATCTTGATGAGCAGTCTCAGCCCAAAACGTCGACTGTTTGCTCTTTTCCATGGATGCTGCCTGCTGAGTCCCTCCATCATTTTGTGTGTGTTGCTTCCAGCATTTTCTAATTTTATGTCAGTTTTCTAGCATCTATAATTTTTTTCATTTACACACTCATCTGCAGCTCTTACACATGGGTGCATTAGCTAACCTGAGATTCAGGGAGAGACTTTGCTAATTGGATTTATCCTACCTGATAGTAGGATAATTGATAATTATAACCTGATAATTGATCTTCATAACGGTCATTCTCATGTACAATTGCGAGATGTGGACACTCACCAAGACCATGCGAAAGTCACTAGATGGTTGTTGTACACGAATGCTCCGGATGGCTCTTGACGTGAGCTGGCAACAGCACATGACGGACGTCGAGCTCTGTGACGACCTACCGATGCTCACCACTAAAATCGAGGCGAGAAGACTACAACTAGCGGGGCACTGTCTCACCACCCTGAGCTACCTGCCAGCCTAGTCATCACATGGGAGCCCAAGCGTGGGAGGATGAACCCTGGGCGCCCTCCTAAGACGCTCCTAGAAGACAATGGCGCGACTAATGTAGATGAACTGAACACACTGATGAGGGAGAGGGAGGAGTGAAGAGTCCGTCATTGAGCCCGACGCCGGCTCCCTAGGCCTGAGTCGACGTACTAGTAGTAGTAGTGATAGTCGGAAGCAGGGAGTAATAGTTGAACAATGCTTCTTGGACTGAAGACCTATGACTGGTGTTGTGCACAAGGGTTGGTGCTGGGACCTCTAGTTAGTTACTGTATATAAATCATTTAGATGTGATTGTACAAAGCATGGTTAAGAACTTTGTGAATTATATTAAAATAGGTGTTATTATAGACAGTAAAGTGAAAAATTACATGGGAATCTTTCAACAGCTAGGTAAGTTATCAAAGGATTAGCAAATGGTTTTCATTTCAAATTAGCGTAATGTATTTTGTGTTAGGAAGTCAAACCAAGGTAGGGCTTGTAAAATGAATGTTTAGGCTGTGGGAAGTGTTGTGGAACAGAGGCACCCAGGAGTACAAGTAATTAATTCGCTGAAAACATTGTCACAGGTAGTCAGTGTTGTGAAGAACGCTAGCCTTCAACAGTCAGGGCACTGAGGGTGTTGCAGTTGCACAAGACATTAATGAAGCCACATTTGCAATGCTGTGCACGTTTCCCATATTGTGCACATTTCCCTGTTATAGGAAGTTTATTATTAAACTGAAAAGAGTGTGAAAAGGACTCCCATGAAATTCTGCCAGGACTGAAAGGCCTGTGTTTTGGACACTACCATGGCTGACAAGTGAAGTCAGAGCCAAAGTAAAAGCAAAAGAGAGGGCATACAAGGAAGCCAAAGCTAGTGGGAAGATAGAGGATTGGGAAGCTTTTAAAAACTTGCAGAAGGAAACTAAGAAGGTCATTAGGAAGGAAAAGATGAATTATGAAAGGAAGTTGGCAACCAATATCAAAAAAGATACTAGAAGCTTTTTTAAGTATATAAAAGGTAAAAGAGAGTTGAGCGTAGATAAAGGACCAATAGAAAATGGCACTAGAGATATTGTAATGAGAGACACAGAGATGGCAGAGGAATTGAATGCGTAGTTTGCATCAGTCATCGCAGTGGAAGACATCTAAAGTATACCGGACATTCAAGAATGTCATGGAAGTGAAGTTTGTGCAGTAAAAATTATGTCTGAGAAAATGCTCAGGAAGCTTAATGGTCTGAGGGTGGATAAATCTCCTGGACCTGATGGAATGCACCTTCGGGTTTTGAAGGAAGTAGCTGGAGAGATTGAGGAGGCATTAGCAATCGATAGATTCTGGCATTGTACACTTGTAGTATCGTGTGCAGTTTTGGGCTCATTTTAGAAAGGATATACTGACATTGGAGAGGGTTCAGAGAAGATTCACAAGAATGATTCCAGAAATGAAAGGGTTACTGTATGAGGAATGTCTGGCAGCTCGGACTGTATTCCCTGGAATTCAGGAGAATGAGGGGGGGAGGGGATCTCATAGAAACATTCCAAATGCTGAAAGGCCTGAAAAGATCAGATATGGTAAAGTTATTTCCCATGGAAGGGGAGTCTAGGACAAGAGGTCACAACTTCAGGATTAAAGGGCATCCATTTAGAACAGAGATGCAGAGAAATTACTTTAGTCAGAGGGTGGTAATCTGTGGAATTTGTTGCCACAAGTGGCTGTGGAGGCCGTCATTGGGTGCAATTAAGACAGAGGTTGATAGGTTTTTGATTAGTCAGGGCATCAAAGGGTATGGGGAGAAGGTAGGAGAGTGGGGATGGTTGGAAGAATTGGATGAGCCCATGATTGAATGACGAAGCAGACTTGATGGGCTGAAGGACCTACTTCTGCTTCTCTATCTTATGGTCTTAAAAATAAGTGAGAATGAAAAGTTGCTAGATTAGAGAGGAGTGAATAGCCCTCAGAGGTAGAACATATTTACCCGGCCTTCGAAAAACAATTTTCTTGCAGGCTTCAGCAAAATAATGTCTGCCAATTCTTAGGAATTCACTCATTCAAATATTCCAAATGGACTAGCCACAAATCCAAGAAGCTGCAGAGGTCAGTGGACTCTGCCCAATACATCTTGGCCACATCTCTCCTCAGCAATAGTGGTATCTACAGGAGACACTGCCTCAAAAAGAACATCTATCATTAAAGCTTCCCAGCATCTGGGCCATGCCATATTTTTACAGCTACCACTAAGCAGGAGGTACAGAAACATAAAACCTCCTGCCATCAGGTACAGGAACAGATCTTTTTCTTCATCCATCCAGTTCTTGAACCAACCAGCAAAGTACTAATCATTCTAGTTTACAACCCTGTGAAAACTTTGACCACATTGTACTAAAGTGGACATTTTTTCTAATTCTTGTACAGTAAGTTGGGCAACTTTTATGTTTAATTTGTCTTTCTTGTAACTGTTGCTTATATAATGCTGTGTGCCTGTGCTGCCACAAGTAGGCTTTTCATTGTACCTGTGCATACACTCAGTCGCCACTTTTTCAGTACACCAGTATGTCTACTCATTATGCAAATATCTAATCAGCCAATCATGTGGCAGCAACTCAGTGCATAGAAGCATGCAGACATGGTCAAGAGCTTCAGAAGTTGTTCAGACCAATCACCAGAAAGGGGAAGAAATGTGATCTAAGTGACTTTGACTTTGGGATGATCATTGGTGCCAGATGGGTGGTGCAAGTATCTCCAATACTGCTGATCTCCTGGGATTCTCATGTACTGCAATCCATACAATTTACAGAGAATGTTGCAAAAATAAAACAATGCATCCAGTGAGTTGCAATTATGTGGGGGAAAATGTCATGTTAGTGAGAGAGATCAGAGGAGAATGGCTAGACTGGTTTAAGGTGACAAGAAGACGACAGTCTCTCAAATAGCTACATATTTATAACCGTGGTGTGGAGAAGAACATCTCTGAACACACAACACATTGAACTTTGAAGTAGATGGGCCACAGCAGCAGAAGATTACGAAGATGCATGCAGTGTGTATATACGAGTACACGGACTGTGCATATAACAGTAAACCGGACAAATACTGATAAAGCAAAGCCTAGTTCACAGGAGTCATGAACAGCTCCACAGACCGTCTTTGCTGAGCAGAGTAGGAATTATCTCTAGCAACTCACAGTTCACATTCACTATTGCATAAAGCAAGTCTTTACCATTCTGTCTTGTCAGAGACTTGCATGTGGAGTGGGGAAATGGCTTCATAAGGATAGCAGACTTCCTCATTGTGTGATGTGCCTGTAACCTTGAAACTAACCTTGCAAGTGCTGCCTGTCAACTTTGGCATTTTTGCAACCAGAAAGAATTGCACTCCCAGAATTTGCTGCTGATGTGTGCCCCATATCTAATTTCAGGTTGTGTGTCATTTGTACACATTGTGTTTAGCGATCATGTTTATTAAAGAAACCCAATCATGCGAGTCACTGCCTATTATCCTGGCAACAGTACTGATACCTTAATTCTTCTTCAGTGCTGTGTGCTCTTTTGAATCACCATGGCAAACTATTGGGTAGTTACTGGGTAACAAAGGCTTGCTGCTGCTGAGGAGCATAGGAGGATTAATGGCGCCTAATGGCGACTCCTTTGCTTGCAACTTTGGAAGCAGCTCTATTTCCATCTTTAAATATCTCTATTTTTCCCATTCAGGGTTCTTTTGAAGGCCCTGACCTGGAGTTACATGCTAACTACAGTTCTTTGTGGGAAAGGGACCTGCTCTCGGGGTTTCACGACTGGCCGATGTTCGGCATGCCAAGGGCTCGGTCTAAGAGCTCAGCTCTCCTTCGTGGGGCCAAGATCTCATGGCTCTGGAGATGGGCAGATCAAAGATCAGTGTCCAGGAAGATCGGTGTGTTGTAGTAGATGGAAGATCTAAGGCTGTGTGCCCAGAGACACAAAATCTTTGGGCACACAGCTCGGAAAAAGGCGACACAATGGATTTTTAACATCATAAACCAGCAAGTTGTTTGTTATGTCTCCCCTCTTACTGAGAAACGGAGAGACCTCTTTCTCCATTATTGGGGGGGGGGGGGAAGAGCCTGTGGTACGTCAAATACCGGGAAATACTGGGTGAACAATTAGTCTTTGGAATAATGGAAGTTTGTGACTTTACTCACACTTGAGTGCTCGGTGGTGGGTGCTGATGTTTTTCTTTGCTGGTGAGGGGAGGTGGGACCATTGCTTGCTGCCGCTTACACATGGGAGGGAAGGGAGCTGGTGGGGACTTCGGGGTTCTAACATTTAACTGTCATTCATTCTTTGGGGGCACTCCTCTGTTTTCTTGGACGATTGCAAAGAAAAAGCATTTCAGGATGTGTATTGTATACATTTTTCGGACATTAAATTTACCTTTGAAACCTTGGAAGCTTTCCTGAGCTAAATGATTATTCTTTGATTCTCTTCATTATTAGCAGATTTATCTATCTCTAAATTCTGTGCTTAAATTGACAGTATTGCTGCTTTGATTTCTAGAAATCCAGGATTCGGTGTTCATGGTGATTCAGGGTATGCTGCACTAATTGTTCTTGCCAAGTGTTGCGTGGCGAGGTGAGGGGTGGTGGGGGTTGGTGTGGAGGCAAAGGAATATCAAGCGGAGGAATAGGATATTAACTTCATGGCTAGGTTCTCTGTGAGTATATTATGCCATTGCACTAACAATAAATACTACATCATTTCCCCTTTACTGTGATCTTACTGTATTGTTGCCCACCTCAGATTCAACTTGACTAAATGTCAAAGTAGCACCAGAGCAAGTAATCGAAAGCAAATTCATCAAGAAAATATTGTTATGTACGTGGCAGACATCATGTTGTTTCCCTTAATGCATTCAGTTTGTACATGTCTTCCATGTAGTTTTGCCTATCTGATGCTCCTGGGCTGTCTGCTATTTTCTAGTGGATGACTGAGCAAAGATTATAATTGTGCAGTGATTGGACCTGGAACATAGTGGCTGAATGACATAGGTCGGGTCCGTGCTTGCAGGAGCTAGGTGTTAACTGTTTATTCTCATGAGCAGAAGCAGCTGGGATTAGCTACGCAATCAGACAACAGGTATATCAACAGTAAATTCACTGTACTCTTGGAAAAGAGTGCTGTTGCCTTTGATTGTCATTATAGTGCCATAAAGAAAGAAGACATTTGTATGTCTTACAATGTATCTGGATGATAGACTGCTTGTGGTTGAGTAGGAGCAGTATGTGTAAGCTGTGATTGTGCAGGTTTGAGTCTTGGATTGTTTGGAAATATGTGTAAGTGGGCGACACCATCTGCATGTTGGATATGAGTCCTGAATAAAATTATTATCAAGTAAATGATGGGAATGCATTGCACTAAAGCAGTGGATGATCTTGGTGATGCAGCTGATAAGATTGGTGACTTTGACCTTGCGTCTGAAGTCTTTGAAATTCACATGAACTTACACCCACTTTGTTAAGGTTTGACCATTGGTGTTAACTCTCACTGTTACCTTATGCCTTCGAGTACCTGTCTGGATTCTCTGTGACTGTTGTATGCCACTCAATTAACACTAATCATTACACCAATTCCCCTTTACTAAAGTTTGTGCCAACTTGACTAAATGCCCGTATCCATCAGAAGTTGTACATGTCTCTTCCTCTCCATGCCCCCACCCAAGCTTTCATTGCAGCACTAGAAAACCATAAAACCTTTTCCCTCCTACATGATGAGACAGGGCTTTTTGCAAGGAGTGGTCCCTCCAATGCCTTCCACACCCTACTGCAGTGACAGAACACTTCCCTCTCAAGAGCTTGCAGGATAGCTTGAAGAAATAAAGGCTAGCTTTAACTGGTTTTAAAGACTCACAAAGTTAACACCCTTTCTGAGATCAAAAGACATGAAGCATTTTCTTCTGGTGGCTGCATGCCAAGATTTATAAAAAGTGTAACAAGGGATGGGTTGAACCAGGGTTGTTATGGTGAAGTTCTGTACCTTTAACCCATGACCTACCAGGAAAGATGTAGACCAGGTGGACCTAAGTGCAGAGGAGACTATAGTTGAGGATAAGGATGCAGTTAAATGAAGAATCTTTATGAGGATTAGTTTGCAGGGAACTTGGGGATCTCCACAAACAGGGTAGATAAACTTGAGACTGAGCCAAGACTAACAAAACAGAGGGAACTGAAACAGAGAAACAAAACAAGGCAGAGGCACACTGATAACTAAAACAAGACAAAGGTGAAAATAATCAACTAATAATCGGGGGAGGAGCCTGGATGACTCCAATGCCCCTGGTGATCAGACCAAATCCCACCCCCATCCCCTCCTGCTTCCTATGGCCAGCACACCATATACCAGGGCAATCTGGGTGTTGACCCGTGACAATTCTCCCAAGCCATAACCATCCCAATCCACCAAGCGCAGGAGCTGGCCACAAAACAAATGGGAGTCCAGACAGGAGACAGTGTACACCGACTGACCATCAGTCATACAAAGAGCTGGGGACAGTTTCAGGTCTGGCGCTGGCAGAAATTCTTAATAGGACACCCAGAAGTTGGGGTTGATGCACGTGGCATATGGCAACCGAAGACAGTATGTGACAGGGTTAATTTGACAGAGAACCTTGAACGATACAATGTAGTGTGGCACCAGTGGCTGAGATTCAACCTGTAGAGGAAGGTCTTTGGTGGAGAGCCAGACCATTTGACCAGGATGGAACGAAGACCCCAGCCGCCTTTGATGGTTGGCACGCCATTGCTGCTGAGAGACCTTCAGCAGGGCTACTGAGCTTTCTTCCACTTGTGCCAGTGACAATGGACCTATCCCCACCCATTGCGGGATGCTAGAACCGCCTTTTGATGAATTCTGCCCTCTGAGCCGTCTTCAGATGTCCTGTAATATGTGATGCATGATTCCACTGTAGCACATATGAATGGACAGAGTCAGGGATGAAAAGGCAACCCAGTGGACCATTCCCTGGCTCAGCCTCCTGATGTAGTGCTCCCATCAGACCTGTGCCACCAGCCTGGACTTCGTGAGGATGCTTTCCGGGATGATGACCAGGTCTGGTTGTTCAGACTGCCTGGAGAGGATTTCAGATTCTTATTCTTCAAACCTGGGTGGTAGGTAATGATAAAATCAAAACGGTTAAAAGTGAGACCACAGAGCCTGGCGTGAATTTAACTGCTTCACCTCTTGAATATAGGCCAGGTTTTTGTTGTTGATGCAGACTACAAATGGATGTTCGGCCCCCTCTGGCCGATATGTCCACTCCGCCACAGTTTAGAGCTCTCTATTCCATAAGTCATAATTCTTTTCCACAGGAGAGAGCCACTGGGAGAAAAAAGCACAGGGATGGAGTTTCTGGTCATACAGGGGCTGTTGTGAAAGAACAGTCCCAACTCTACTTCTACAATGACTGGCAACACTAGGGTGGGGAGAATGAGGTTGAAAGTTGTAGTGAAACAACACTTCAATTTCAGGAAAGCAACCTTGCCTTCTGCGGTCCAGTGAAATGGGCCTGAGGTTCATTTAGTCAGAACAGTAACGGGTGCTACAATGGAACTGAAGATACGGATGAACCTCCAGTAAAGTCTGCAAACTCCAGAAACTGCTAGAGCTGCTTGATTGTGGTAGTTTGCAGCCAAACCCTGATGGCCCGGGTCTTGCCTAGGAATGGGACTGTGGAGACGTAGACATCACTCTTATCCAATTTGATAAATAGCTGGTTCTGGAGGAAACATTGAAGGACCCATTGAACATGTTGGACATACTCGCAGTAGGTCTTGGAGAAGATGACCATATCGTCCAGGCACAGTGTTTCCTGGATGACCACCCTTAATGGCATTCCAAGATATTCATAGTGGCCAGTGGGGGTGTTAAAATTTGTCTTCCATTCATCATTCTTCCAAATGCAGACCAGGTTGTATGCATTTCAGAAGTCCAGTTTAATAAAGATGGTTGACCCTTGTAGTAACTTGAAAGCCATGGTCATCAGTGGCAAGGGGTACTGGGTTTTCTCTTACTGAGTCCTCAATAATGTATACATGATAAAAGTCCACCATCCTTTTTCACCATGAAGAAGCAGCCTGGACCAGCAGGGGATGTGGTGGGTCATCATGGATGTACTCCTCCATTGCCACACTTCCTGGAGTTGACAGAGAGTAGAGTTTCCTTGGGATGGACAGGTTCCAGGTAGCAATTCAATTTTGGAGTCATAGGTTCAATGAGGCAGGAATGTTGCGGCCCTTTTCTTACTAAAAAACCTCCGGCAGGTCTGTATACTCAGGATGAACTCATGCCAGCCCAAGAGAGGTGGATGGGCAGCAAGAAGACCATCTGTGGAGTGCACCAGTGGACCAGTCAATTTATGGGTTGTGGGGGGCTAACCAGGGATATCCCAAGATCAACGGGAACTCAGGAGAATATATAAAATGAAGTTAGATTTTCTCGATATGCTGTTCTATATGTAGACAGATGAAAACATTGAGGTGGCGGATCCTCTCAGGGCCCAGAGATCTTCTGTCCAGAGCCATGGCCAAGGCCAGTGGATCAAGATGGTCCAAAGGAACTCAGAGATGTCATGCTAACGAGAGGTCCATGAAATTGCCTGCTATGCCAGAATACACGTTGGCTCCAAGGGCATGTTATTGTTCGCCTCAGGAGATGGAGTTGGTCAGCACAACCCCGGATATATCAGACCTGCGAAGAATGGTGGAACACATCACAGACCTCTCTGGATGTTTCTGGATGTTTTCCTGACACCTCCAGGCAGGCAGAACTGTGAAGGCTTAGCTCGCCACAGTCGAGGCATCGTTCTTTGGTCCCACTCAGCTGGAGACAGTCAGGTTCTGGACAGTTGCATCAGCTCCTCTAGATGAAGTTAAGGAGAACTGGGGGGGGGGGTGGGGGGGGGGTGTGGTGCGGTGCAAGAGCTTGATGGTTGAGGGGTAATAAGTGTTCCTGAACCTGGTGGTGTGAGTCCTGAGGTTCTTGTGCCTGCTTCCTGAACTTAAATAGAGAAACAAAGCAAGACACAGGTGAAATAATCAACTATTAATCGTGAGGAGGAGTGTCAGAGCCTGGAGGACTCTGCCGTTTCCTGTTGATCAGACTGAGGAATGACAAGAGTATTAAATGGAAGTCCTGTCTACAGCAGATCTGGTATTGCACTGTAATGTGTCCATGTTCTGTCCATTTTCTGCTCATCATCATAGTGTACACCTTCCACATTTCCTGCATACCCACATTGCACACTCACAATCTCTTGTGGGTTTTGGAAATGCTGCCTATTGTAATTGGGCAACCTTATGGCCAGGATTAGGTTCAGGGTGATGTGAGTTCAACAGCCGAGTGATGTGGGGGTCAGGGGTGAGGATTAGCTATTGGCCATCAGTGGTGAGGAGGGGTGAAAGCCTGTGATGGCCATTAGGGTTATTTCGGGGCTGTGGTGCCTGGTCAGTTAATTGGTGCACAGGAGAGGTAGGAGTGTGGGTTGCTACCAAGGTAGAGCTGGTAAGTAGCTCCCTGAGTTGGATTCTTAAGGCATACCTAGGACCAGTACATGCAAGTCATAGGGAAGGAAAGCACACTGGCTCTGTGAAAGGGACAACCCACCTCCAAAGAAAATTCAAAAAATTGTAAGGGCCATCATGTGCAAATCATGGACAGTGTGCACACATACTCTTTCATAGTTGTTTAATCATACAGTGCAAAACAAAAATCAAGCACCAGTATCTAATTTCTATGTGTCACAGTCTTCATGTACAATGCTTGAGACGTTTACATGGGCACTTCCTACAATTAGAAATATGAATATAAGTATTAATAGAGAAGATCATAAAGGATGCATATTTGACCATTTGATATGATCTGTGCACATTCAGGTTGTCTCAAATTATCTCTGTGGCCATCTGGGTTAAAAAGGGTTGGAGAGGCAGATTCAATGCACAATTAAATTACAAATGCAATGTGTATCCCTCTATCAGACAAATTGAATTTGACATGCATGCAAGGTAATTGTATCTTGGTATCAATAAATTCAGAAACAATGTTCACTGTGTGATGCAGTTGAAGAACTATTTTAGTAGAAATTTATTTGTTTGGTTTGGAATTTGTATATTCGTCTTCAAACTCTATCCACTATTTCAGCCTTTCTGCTTGCTTTATTGAAATAGATTATGTGCCAATTTATTCTGTTGAATAAGGTTGCTGCTTATTTTGACAGTGTTCTCTAAAATAGAACTAATAATTTCAGAACTTGTGTACATAAGTTCACTTCTTTCTTCCCGTTAATGAAAACCATTTATGTTCATTGATAGGTTAAGTAGCATACTTCCCACTCATGGTTTTAGGATTTAATGAAAATCAAGAATTTCCTTTTCACTTGAATGCCTTCATATTGTACTGCAATTTTTTTCAGTATTATTTTGCCCTTGTTTGAACAAAGCAATTTCTTCATAAAAATAACTCGGATTTCTGTAACATATTAATATGCTTTCTTTTACATTATAATGGATTCGAGCTAACATTTTTTCACAGCCTGTATAAATTGAATAAATAATTTATAACATAGATAAGTAGATCAGTCTTAATCCACTGTTTTCTTCATTAATGCTTTACATCAAATTGATGGAGATTATTATTCTGTCATCATCGTGAACTCAGAAAATTACTGTATTCTGCAATTGTCAACAGAATATCGTAGAAAACATTTTTATGTATGATATGATGAATAAATATCGTCTCAGTTGACTAACGTTAAAAGCATTGAGAGAAACCTTGCTGATTGGAGTCATTGTCTCCGATCAAACTTCAGTAAGATTTAGTGTGGAATTTGTGGCAAGGCAAAGCTTAATTAATGTCCAGGCAAGCTGAGACTGCAGATAGAGTGTAGAGAGCCTAGGCAAGAAGCTTCTTTGAGGAGCATAGTCTTACTTTCTGTAACTCCAAAAAACAATTGAAAGAAAAGCATAGGAGCCTGGAGATCCTTGTGTGCTTAGTATTTCTTTAGGGAGGTGCTCACATGTCACATAATGGCATGATGACATATGCCATTCATGTACTTCTTACATCTAACCCATAATAAGTTATGTAAACAAACTAAGAATGCTTAATTGAACAATATATTTGCAACCTTAATCAACTATTACTGAACTATTAAATGCACAGCACACAGCTTAGCTATAAACTCCAACTCTTTATAGAATGCATCTCAACTCAGATATGTAACATATTGCACTCCAGTCATATATACGTATGTATATATACACCAATACTATATACTGTAATAAAATAATACATAATGGAACTACAATGTAGACATCAACAGCATAGTAAATTTTAAATGATCCCATTCAGGCCTAAAGATTTAGTTGCTCTGGAGGATTTCTTACTCTTGTGGGATAACATCTTTCCTGGCATGGGGGATCACTAGACTTGGCAGATGAGACTTGTGGCTGTGAAACGATCTCAGGTTCTGGGATCTCCTCTGTGTTGGTTGTAGGAGTTGACTCTGGGACTCCAGGAGGTGGTTCTGACAGTTCTGGCCACCTCTAACCATTGACTGCATTGGACCATAGATATAGGAGCAGAATTAGGCCATTTGGCTCATCGAGTCTGCTTTCTACTTCATCATGGCTGATCCAGTTTTCCTCTCAGCACCAAACACCTGACTTCTCCCCATATCTCTTCATGCTCTGACCAGTCAAGAATCTGTCATCCTCTGCCTTAAATATACATAAAGACTTGGCCTCCACAGCTGCCTGTGATAAAGAATTCCACAGATTCACCACTCGCTGTCTAAAGAAATTCTGCCTCATCTGTGTTCTAAGAGGATGCCTCTCTAGGCTGTGGTTTTATACTCTGCTACCATAGGAAACATCTTCTCAACTTCCACTCTATCCAGGCCTTTTACCATTCAGTAGATTTCAATGAGTTCACCCTGCATTCTTCTGAATTTCATTGAGTTATGGCTGGAGCTATCAAGTGTTCTTCATATGACTAGCCATTCAATCCTGGAATCATTTTTGTGGCCCTCCTTTGAACCCTCTCTAGCTTCAGCACATCCTTTCTAAGATCAGGGGCTGAAAGCTGCTCACAGTACTTTATAAAATACCAATACACCAGTGCTTTATAAGACGCTAACATTACATTCTTGCTTTTAAATTCTAGTCCTCCTGAAATGAATGCTGACATTGCATTTGCCTTTCTCACCAGAGACTCAACCTGCAAATGAACCTTTTGGGAATCCTGCATAAAGACTCTCAAATCCCTTCGGTACTCAGTTCTTTGTATCTTCTTTCCATTTAGAAAATAGTCAACCCTTTCATTTCTTCTACTAAAGTGCATGACCATTAATTTCCCAATACTGTATTCCATCTGCCATTATTTTGCCCATTCTTACTGGCAGCTGACCAGGAAAGGTTCCCTTTATCATGAAGTGTTTCGAGAGGCTTGTCATGAGACATATCAAGACCCTGCTGCCCCCCCTCACTGGACCCCCTGCAGTTTGCATACAGTCCCAACCGCTCAACAGATGATGCCATTGCCACCACCCTCCACCTGGCCCTATCCCACCTGGACAAAAAAGACACATACGTTCGGATGCTGTTCATAGTTCAGCATTCAGAATAATCATCCCTCAGAAAATGATTGGAAAGCTGAGCTTACTGGGACTGAACACCTTCCTCTGCAACTGGATCCTAGACTTCTTGACTGGGAGACCTCAGTCAGTCTGGATCGGGAGCAGCATCTCCAACACCATCACACTGAGCACGGGGGCTCCCCAGGGCTTTGTGCTCAGTCCACTGCTGTTCACTCTGCTGACCCACAACTGTGCTGCAACACACAGTTCGAACCACATCATCAAGTTCACTGATGACACGACCGTGGTGGGTCTCATCAGCACGAACGACGAGTCAGCTTACAGAAAGAAGATGCAGCAGCTAATGGACTGGTGCAGAGCCAACAACCTGTCTCTTAATGTGAACAAAACAAAAGAGATGGTTGTTGACTTCAGGAGGGCATGGAGCAAACACTCCCCGCTGAACACAGATGGCTCCTCGGTAGAGATCGTAAACAGCACCAAACTTCCTGGTGTTCACCTGACGGAGGATCTCACCTGGTCCCTCAACACCAGCTCCATAGCAAAGAAAGCCCATTAGCATCTCTACTTTTTGCAAAGGCTGAGGAAAGTCCATCTCCCAACCCCAATCCTCATTACATTCTACAGGGGTTGTATTGAGAGCATCCTGAGCAACTGCATCACTGCCTGGCAATAAAATGACAATAAAAGTTGACTTGACTATATTCCCACTCTTTTCCTCCTGCCAATCAGTCACTGCTTTATCCATGCTAGAATCTTTCCCATAATACTGTGGGCTCGTAGCTTGTTAAGCAGCCTCATATATGGCACTTTGTCAAAGGCCTTCTGAAAATCCAAGTATACAACTTCAGCCAATTCTCCTTTGTCTATCCTGCTTGTTATTTCCTCAAAGAATTCCAACTGATGTGTCAGGCAAGACTTTTCCCTTGAGGAAACCATACAGACTATGGCCTATTTTATCATGTGCCTCCAAGTACCCTGAGGCCTCATCCTTAATAATCAATGCCAACATCTTCCCAACCACTGAGGTCTGACTAACTGGCCTATCATTTCCTTTCTTCTGCTTTTCTCCTTTCTTGAAGAGTGGAGTGATATCTGCAATTGTCCAGTCTTCTGGAACCAATCCAGAACCTCGTGATTCTTCAAAGTTCATTACTAATGCCTCCTATCTCTTCAGACACCTCTTTCAGAAACTTGGGGTGTACACCAATGGTTGAGGTGACATATCTACCCTCAGACTTTTCTGTTTCACAAGAACCTTCTCTCTAGTAATGTTAACTTCACACACTTCATGACCCCTAATGCCTGGAACTTCCACTATACTATAAGTGTTTTCCACCGTGAAGCCTGAAGCAAAATACTTAATCAGTTTGCCCGCCATTTCCTGTCCCTAATTACTACCTCTCCAGCATTGTTTTCCAGTGGTCCGATATCCACTCATTTGCTCCTTAAATATCTGAAGAAACTTCTGGCATTGTCTTTAATATTATTGGCTAGCTTACTTTTGTATTCCATCTTTACCTTCTTAATTACTTTTATCGGTTGCCTTCAGTTGGTTTTTAAAAGCTTCCCAATTCTCTAACTTTTAATTTTTGCCCTATTACATGCCCTCTCTTTAGATTTGTATTGGCTTTGACTTCTCTTGTTAGCCATGGTTGTGTCAACTTTCATTTAGAATGCTTCTTCCTCTTTGGGATGTATACATCCTGTGCCTTCTGAGTTTCTTCCAGAAATCCTAGCCATTGCTACTCTGCCATCATCCTTGCCAGTGTTCTTTTCCAATCAATTCTGGCCAACTTCTCTCTGATACCTCTGTAGTTCTCTTTACTCTGCTGTAAAACTGATATATCTGACTTTAGCTTCTCCTTCTCAAATTTCAGGGTGACTTTGATCATATTACCTTTTGATATGTTTTTTTTACCTTAAGCTCTCTAATCAATTCTGGTTCATTGCACAACACCCAATCCAAAATAGCTGATCCCCTCCCCTCACCCCCATGGGCTCAACCATGAGCTGCTGCTCTAAAAAGAAATCTTGTTGGCACTCTAGAAATTCCCACTCCTGGAGTCCAGCACCAACCTGATTTTCCCAAACTACTTACATATTAAGATTTCCCATGACTATTGTAACATTGCCCTTTTGCCATGCATTTTCCATTTCCTGTTTTAATTTGTAGACCACATCCTTACTACTGCTTGGGGGTCTGTATACATCTCCCATCAGGGTCTTTTTACTCTTGCAGTTCCTTCACTTTGTCCACAATGATTCAACACCTTCCAACCCTATGTCACCTCTTTCTGATGATTTGATTTCTTTTTTTTTACCAACAGAGCAATAACACCCCCTCTGCCTTCCTGCCTGTCCTTTTGATACAACTGGCAATTAAGCTCCCAGCTATAATCTTCTTTCAGCCATGATTCAGTGATGCCTACAACATGATGCCTGCCAGTCTGCAACTATGCTACAAGTTCATCTACCTTATTCCATGTACTGCGCGCATTCAAATATAATGCTTACAACTGCTCTCCACACTGATCAATGTGTCATCTTCAAATGACATCGTATGCTATCTCCACTGTGTAGGAGGATGGTCCAGTTCTGTCTTTAATCTTTCGAAATACCCACTTTTGATCACCTCTATAGCCTCTTGCCAGGGCTGCTTTTCCAGTAGTGCAACACCGAACCTCCTTGCTTGTGGAGCCCTCAATTTCTCTGAGCTTTTTGTCCTGCATGCTCCTTCTGAGATCTTGGTTTGAGAAGATCCAATCGTGAACACAAGGGACGACCCAGCAACAGCATAGCTGGTGAGTTATTGGTTGTACTGAACTGCAATATGCAAGAAGGAATTTGGTGAGCTTCTGATTCAGTGTCAGTGTAGTGTGTTCTGCTGACATCGTTCACAGTGCATTCTTTAGACTCTGGATAAACCTTTCTGCCAAGCCATTTGTAGGTGGGTCATACAGTGCAGATGTAATATATTTTATTCCATACATTTTCAAGAATGACTGAATCTATTCCCCAAAAAAACTATGGTCTATTGCCACTGACTAAATGTTCTGGAACACTAGTCCTTGGAAAGAGGCTTCTCAAAACATCAACAGTGTGCAAGGCTATTGGGAATACTTTCGGCATGTAGCTCCTCCAACACTTTAGGTCTCAGTTTGAATGATACAACAACTCTCAATCCTCACATAAGGCAACCTCCATCCAGGGCAAGTTCATCCTGGTGCTGTTAAAATAGGGAAACTGGAATTTCTGCTGCATGCTCCAGCCATTTTGAGTTATGTAGACCCAAGAGTGTGTAGGTTTTTGTTTCTGGTTTCCCTTTGAATCATCTCTGCCATAATAAGCAGGCTTTTGATTTAGGGAGAATGCATCAGGAGGAGTGTCCTCATGTGCAAGTTTTTCAGGTATTTCCTTTCTAAAGGTAAATCAGCATTTCCATGATTGGTCATACTCTTGAATTCAATATTGTAATTGTGTCCTTCAAGAGGCAAACCCATCTCTGCATTTATGCTCCCGCTATTTCGTGGAACACTTTTCTGTAGATTGAAAATGAACACCAATGGTTAAAGATCAGTAATGAGGGTTAACTTTCTTCATTACAAGTACTGGTTGAAACATTTTACATCCCAAGCCAGTCAAAAGTCCTCTCTGTCAATCTGTGCATAATTTTCTTCTGCAGTAGTAAGGGAATGTGATGCAAAGCCAAGGGCTGTACACTTCCATCCCTCATAGCATGTGACATAACTGCACCTCTACCATAAGGTGAGGAATCACAGGCAAGCTTCATTAGATGATGTGAATCATAATGTGAGTACAGTGTCTGGACATCACCATTTTGTTTCTTTTTGAAAGCCACCTAACACTGTGTTATTTCTTCTTGATTTGTAGTAATGAGTTCAGAGAGTGGAGCACATAGCCAAGTTTGGCAGGAACCTGTCCTAGTTATTGATAAATCCTAAAAATGACTGCAACAGTGACAAGTCCTTTGGCATTGGTTCACCCAGAACTGCTTGAATTTTATCAAAACACTTACATGCATCTGTGGTGTGACCACAGTAAGTGATGCTCGGTTTAAAGAATTCACACTTGTGCATTGTGCTCTGAGCCCATAATCTTATCTTTTTGACACCGGCTTGAGATTTTGGAGTTGTTCTACGTCATCAGCACTGGTAACAATAATGACACCCAGGTAGCACTGAGTACCTGGGCAGCCTTCCAGCACCTGGTCCAGGTGCATATGCTACTCCAAAACTAAGCCTATTATAATGACAAAACACTTTTTAACTGTTTATGGTTAAAAAAAAACACTTTGGACCCTTTCTCCATCTTCACCTGTAGGTAGCTAAGTTCACTTTGCTGAAGTGTTGTCCTGCAGTTTGCAAAGATATCCTCTACCCTAAATCTCTTACTATCTTCCTTTCAGTTAGTCCTGATGAAGGGTCTCAGCCTGAAATGTCGACAGTGCTTCTCCTTATAGATGCTGCCTGGCCTGCTGTGTTCCACCAGCATTTTACGTGTGTTGCAGAGAGTATTGATCTATTTTCAGTATTGGGTTGACCTTAAATCACCACAGATATTGGTAGACCTATCCTTCTTGGCTACTAGGACCATTGACATTGCCTATGGGTTCCACTCAACCTTAGAAAGAATTCCTTCAACCTCCATGCGATCTAGCTCACTGGCTACTTTATCACAGACGGTATAAGGAACCTGGACAGGCTTTGTAAAGTTTGGGTGTAGCATTTTCATTTACCCTTGATATGTTTGACTTTTCCAATATCACCCTTGAACACTGCTGCAGCATCATCTAAATATTCTTTCTTAAGTTGTTTTCAGTTCACTTTATTGCAGGGGATGGTGCATGCAAGTAGTCTCTAATCAAGTTGAAATTGCCTCGGCCAATCGTGGCCCCACATTGCTGACCCTCCTGTTTTTACTGTAAACAAGCCCAATGTGGCTTCTTGGTTGTTGTATTTCATTGTCACAGATGTCATTCCCACAGAAGTCATCTTCTCTCCAGTAGATGTTCTTAGCTGGATATCTGTAGGCTTAAGTTCAGTATCTTCAAAATGCTATTCAAACTCATTTTGTGGAATGACTGAAACAGCCAAGCCATTCCAATCCATTCACTTCTAGTGTAAGTCATTATTGTTAGTCTCTTGTTCGTTTTCACATTGTAAATCTCAAGGCTTCTCAGTCTGATGTCACTCTTATCACTACCAGGATTTTCATTAACAGCATTCAGATTGGTGCTCTTTTTGAAGCTGCAACTTGACTTTTTATCCTTTTCTCTACCCTAGGCAGTCCTTTTTATTTTGTCTGTTTGACATACTCTTTGTATGTGTCCCACTTTGTTGCATTTTCTGAAAGCTTCACTTTTAAACACCATTTGTTCAACCAGGCCAGTTTCTGTTTAGACATTGTGATTTTGTTCATGATCACTTTCATTCCTGACTGCAACTCAGTCGTGTCAGTCTGCTGTTCCCATTAATACAACAAATTCAACTTCTCTTTTAAATGTAAGTTGAATTTCAGTTAGGAACCATTTTTGAATGCTTTCTTCTATGGTACCACAAACTAAGCAATATGTCAGTGCATCATTAAGCCCATTACTAAACTGACAATGCTCAGAAAGCTTCTTCAATTCAGCCATGTAAACTGAAATAGACTCCCCTTCCTTTTGATTCCGCATATGAAACCTCAGACGGTCTGCAATCAACAATGATGGTGGTTCTAAATCTTCCTGCATTACGTTCATGATATCCGCGAAGCTTATTTCACCGGTTTGGCTGGAGCAGTTAAACTTTCTAAGTGAAATGTATTTTTCCACCTATTGCAGTCAGAAATACGGCACTCACTTTTCATTGGCTATTTCATTTGCATTAAAATACTGCTCATTTCATTCAGAATACCTCATATGTTTTGCAATCAAACATGTCTATCTTTGCGATGTTGCCAGCCATTCCTGCTCTTTTAAAAAAATTATTATTATCACCCAGAACTCACTGTTTGTGAACCCATGACTTTCATCCATTTTCTGCCTTTGTTTTAACTCAACCACCTCTCTCTGTTCTAAAGAAGCACGCAATATACTTTTTTTTCAACTCAAACATCTCTCTCCCCTTCTGAAGAAAAAAACGTGCTGTGCTTCAATGGTCATTTAGGGTTATTTTTTAAAGTTCTTTGTTGACATGGTTATGTTTTGTAACTCCAGAATTAATTGAAAGATAAATTTAGGAGCCCCGGGATACGTGTGTACTTAGATTTTTTTTTACTGAGAGGCTCGTGTATGATGTGGTTGTGTAATGACATATCCAATTCTTACCTACAAACCATTATGAATTATGTAAAGAAACAAGGAATGATTCAAGAATATATTTGCAATATCACTTAAACATTATTGAAATATTAAATCCACTATGCATAGCTTTCCTTTTTACAGCAGTGAACCAGAGCTTTTAGGATTTACAGAGGTAAGATAAAAATATAACCAAAGGATTGAAGGAACTAAGGGATAATTACTAATAGCAACGAATCGTCAATTGTTAGCTTATAGCTTCTATTATATTGTGAATGGTGGTTAATCTTGCAAGTAAGGAATTTGACCACACAGTTTACCAAATGATTAATATCTGTAATTGTGCGTATGTTCTGTATAAAAGTTGTATTTCTCTGTTAAGAACAGTGTGGTGACGGGGGACATGCTGTTGTCCTTCAGCATTAGGAAGTAAAGTGTGATTGAAGAAGCAGCATGAGTTTTAAGAGTCCAGTTAATTGGCAAGGTTATTAGACGTGTATAGGAAGGTGCGTTTAAATGTGGGAATCTGAAACTTACTGAATGGCAGAAGGCACTGGATCTTTGCTCCACATCTGCACTCCACAGTCTAATGACCCAGCATGGTCCTGGTGAAATTCTCCAGCATTTCACAGAAGAATTGCTGCTCAAAACCCTAGGCCATTGTTTTTATTTTTAATCTTTATTTCAATTTTAACAGTATTTAAACGCTTCTGAATTGTAGAGACTTTGATTGCTTTGGCGGCTAACGAAGCTCTGTTCTCAGCCTCAGCTCTGTTAAAGTGTGTTGAGGATTTTCTAGAGGTGGACTCTCTGTACCATAATATCCTGAGGTCTTGTTAGCACTAAGACCCATCTCTCTTTGTCATTGAGATGGCTCTCCCTTATCCTTCCAAATGAATGTGAATGTGTAAGAGTTCAAGCAGCATTGGAGCTGGTCTGTGCCAAATGTTCATATCAGCAAGTATGTAGATGTAACAGTGATGATTCACAATGTCCGACAATAAGACATTGCGGAATTTGGCTGTTCAGCCCATCAAGTCTGCTCTGCCATTCCATCATGGCTGATTTAATCCTATTCAACATCATTCTCCTGCCTTCTCCCTGTAATCATTAGTGCCCTTATTAATCAAGAACCTATTAGCATCCACTTCAAATATCCCTAATGATGTGACCTCTATGACTGTATGTGGCAATGAATTCCACAAATTCACCACCGTCTGGCTAAAGATATTTCTCCTCATCTCTGTTCTAACGGGACATCGTTGTATTCTGAGGCTGTGCCCTCTGGTCCTAGACTCTCCCACTACTGGAAAAATCCCTTCCACATCCACTCTATCAAGGCCGTTCAATATTCAATAGGTGTCGATTAAAGTCATTTTGATGAAAATTGATTTATCAAGTGAAAGGAGATGGATCTTTTTGCAGGTGGTATTCTGCTCTCTGCTGAACCAGTTGGGCAAGTCACTTGGATAGAACTGATATCGGTTTATTTGTTTTCAAACCAGGGCACACAGTCACCCGCGATCACCGGATGTGGAACAGTGCCATGTTAAAACTTCTAAGGTTAAGTAGATAAGGGATTCTGCGTTGCTGTTTTAAATAATTTGCTCCATATAAAGGAAACTCAAACATAATTTGATAGGGTTCCTAGTGCTCTTACTGGAAATGCATGCAATGTATTACTCTAAGAAATGCTTTCAAATTTCAATTTTGATTTCACTACAAATATCCTGAATTACTTACCCTAAGAATACAATGGTCTGAAATCCTTGCTCCCCAGACTCCAGCCTGTTTGAGTTGATTCTACTTCAGATGGAGCTGGTAGTGTGCACTTTCTTAGTGAAGCTGGCTGCCACCTGATCGACAGGCCTCTCTGCAACATAGCCGCCAATCCCGCAGCACGCTTTGAGGGTCGACAGTGTTGCATCCCAGGGCTGAAGCTGTCTGAGGATTTGAATGTGTCTGGTGCTTATACTGGTTTGACAGTTGTTCATGTGGTATGAACGTGGTAGCACGGAGCACAGCAGTGTAATGGTTGGTGCAGCGCTTTTCAGCAGCCAGCTGTATGATCGGTATTCAGTTCCTGCTGCTGTCTGCAAGCAGTTAGTACGTTCTCCTCATGTTCACATGGATTTCCTCCGGGTGCTCCGGTTTTCTCCCATATTCCAAGGATCTATACATTAGAGTTAGTGAGAGGTGGGCAAGCGATGTTGGCACCAAAAGCTTGGTGACACTTGCTGGCTGCCCAGCACACTCCTCACTGATCTGATTTGACGCAAACAATACATTTCACTGTATGTTTTGATGTATATGTGTTAAATAAAACTAATCTTATATTGGTATATCCTGAATGTGACTGCTCTATCCTTTCAAAGCCAGTAGCTCCGTTTGACCATTGCCAGCAGAGCCATCTGCTCTCTCTGCTGCACCGGTGTTAATACCTGGCCCATCTATGTACAAAGAAGCGGTCGCTCCAATTCATTCACTCGAATGGTCAGAAAATCATGGGCTGGTGAGGGAAACAAAAAGCCTGGACAACTTAAGTGTTGAATCTCATCGTGCTTCCAATCTGACCCCTAAGTTGGTAATTTCTGCAACTTTGCCAGAATTGGTGGACTTCTCCTCATTTAAAAAAAAAGATCTGCTTTCACTCACTTTACCACTCATCTCGTCACTTATGGATCGAACATCGTGTAAGCTTCCTAGTAGTATTCAAAATGCATTCAAGTTTGCCCCTCACTCTCAAACTAACTTCATGCCATCCCTGAATTTGACTACTTCAGGGAAATATATTCAAATTAATTAATGTGAACGTGAAATAAAATGGGGGTTCAATACTTAATTGTCAGATTTTCAAAACTTTCTGTACATATACGCCCAGAAATTCAGACTGGAGTGCTGACAATAACCATGCTGCCCAACAATCGCAAAGCATTTTAGTCAGCCTCTGATAGTCTGATCATTAGTCTAACAGATAGTGTTAGCAGCTGGGTATGATCTTCTGGGCAATGATAATGACTTATTTTAAAGCCTTCAATTGCTCTACCATCTATTTTCCTATTTCATTCTTCAGATAATTTTATGGCTGTCTTGTCTATTCTATCCTGCTACTCTATTTGTGTATGTGTATGTGGCTTTGCACTTTGGTATTCATGCCACAGTCTGCACTGCATATTAGGTCTCAGGTTTGCTTCATTACAAGGCCATTTCACTGAGTGTTGTCACAAACAATAGCAGAATTGAATTGACCTTTCTATCATGCATGATAGGTCAGCTGAGAGAGGGACTGTTACCAGAACAGTAATTAACATTGTGCACCGCGCAGAAATAAGAAACCTACGCTCTGTAGTTAGGTTTTCAATCAGTGGTAAATACATTATGTACACTGCACTATAACAAAAGCAAGCTTTGGGTTCCATTTTATTTTTTTTAGCAAGTGACACAAGAACCAGAAGTAAACATTTCAACACTTGCACCCACAATTTATGTTTCGGTGTGAGCATATAAAAAAATTATCTACAGAGTAGTGCTTTTTTACATAATCTCTTAATTATTTTTCCTGGATTAGAGAAAGCAGGTCTGAGCATAAAATTAATAATTAAATTTCATTGGCAAGGTATAATATTGCAGATTTTGCTGGATTATGATTTCATATATCCAGACAGAAATACCGCCTAAAAATTTATTCCAATAGTGCCGACACTACATGTTATGCTGCCTCCAAACTTCAGTTCCAGTGAATCAATACTTTATGTGACCAACCAATCATGAATTTCAAGGCAATAATAATTTAGTATAAAGAAGGATAAACTCAGGTGAGAGCACTTTAAATATTGAACACTAAAAGTTTTAACTATGAGGTTAGTTTTGCCTCGAATTCTGGCATACTCTTTCTGTAATATGGGCCTCCTACAAAATGCCAACATCACTTTAGCTGAACCTCCCAAATCTTTGACATTTGCCATCAAGGAGGACAAGGAGAGCAAATGTATGGGAATGCAGCATCCCCTTCAAGTTTCCCTCCATTCTGAATTGTAAGTTCAGGGGATGAATTGGAAAGAGATCTCTCTCCTTGAATCATTATTGGATCTAAATCTTGAAACTCTTTACCAAACAGGAGAGAGAGAGAGGTGATTATGGAAGATTGCTCACCAGGTACTTCTCTAAGGCAATCCATGACCGACATTAAATACCCACCTCTTACAAATTAGCAACAAAATCTGCTTCCTTATAGCTGATTTCAAGTAGGGGTCAGGATTGAACATCTTTAATCTAAAGCAAAACATTCTTGGAGTTGCTCTGTTTATTTATTTATTGGAACCAATGAATCACAACAACAATAAATGTGAATGAACAAGTCCACACACATTGCCGGGCACTGGTCTCACTAATTTGCTTATAAGACAAGATGCTTTGCTAAAGAACCTGCTTTGCAGCCAAATCAAGCGTTTTGGTAGAAGGCCATAGTTCCACACAGTGTGCTTCCAGGAGTTCAGCATTCACTTGGAGAACTGCCCAGTTCAAAGGAGGAAGTTCAAGACTGGTCCAGTTGTTACAGAGAGCCAATGGACTCTGCTCATTGACTGTTTGTCGAAATCCCATCCTCACTAGGACCACCAGCGTCAAAAACAGTTACTCCCCCAAGCCCTCAGGCTGTTCAACACCTTCACCTACTAACCCACCCCATCACTGAAACATTAATGTTTCCTGGCAGAGTCATCTTATGTACAGATATTTTGGTACCTAATGTCACTTTATGTACATACAATCAATCTAAGCAAAGTTTATGTATTTGTATTTATTATGTTTTTACAATTGCGTTCTTTATGCTTATTGTGTTTTTATACTGCATCAGATTTGAAGTAACAATCATTTAGCTCTACTTTAAGGCTGACTTATACTTGTGCATGCGGACTATGCCACAGCCTACACCATAGCCCTGATTTTCACTTCGATGTCGCTCTACGCTGTAGCGAGCATGTATTGGTGTGCACCAAAATTCTAGTTGGTGGTGGGGTTTCTGTGCCACTGTGTTGAGTTTCTTTGTGAGAGACATGGGCGAGGAAATGCATTGCAAACGTTTTTGCATGTCGGCAAGTAGATTAGAAGATTTGATTCATCTATTTTGCATCGGTGTACAGACATCGCAGAGGAGAAGCAACCGGAAATGCGTAGGAGGAATTGCAATGCTTCCAAGCAGACCAATCACAGCTGTTGTGGTCTGCGTCGCTGTGAAACGCGAGTTACTTTTTTGGGAAGATGCACATCACCCTATGGCGTAGGGTATGTGGCACCTATGGCGTAGATGCGACACACAATTATAAATCAGCCTTTACATTTGTGTACTGATGAACGACAATAAATAATTGTGAATTTGATATCTTGGCTGATATTTATTACCATTTATTACCAGGCTTTTGTTGCTTGTGCATCCATGCATTGCTTTTCCCCATTGCTGCTTAACTTTATCATCACCTCCTTTCACAATACTAGTGATTTTATAAAAGGTGAGTTACTGTGTAACAATGGAACAGGTTGTGGAATGCACACCACTAGGTGGCAGGTACAACTTGAAGGGTGAGAAAAATTCGGGGGTGGGGAGACAATGATGCAGGATCAGGAATATGAGTCGAACCAGAAAGGTGTGAAAGGTCAGAAGAGCTCGAGGATTCAGACACATTCCTTAAAACAATGTGTGCAGACAAACCAATGCAATATCCAGTAAAACTTAGTGTTTTGTAAATGAGGACTTGGAAGTTGGATTTTTTTTGTAAGGCAATGATTAAGGACCAGAGTACTGTTTGAAGTTGTGAAAGCTTGATTGCAAAAAGGGATTAAACCATGCACCATATGTCATTTTGATGAACCTTGATCTGAGAACTTACATTTCTGAGAGATTTCAGATGCTGAGAGTGGTAAAGACTAAGCAGATATGTAATAAGGGAATTTAACACTGAGGATTTTGTGATCAGAGAAAGTCTGTTTGCATACAGTTGATAACAAGTAGTTGTCGATTTATATTTGTTGCACAGGTCATGAAGATAAATGGTTAGAAATATTTCTCTTTAGAGTTGAGAAAGCATGGGATACTCTCTAACCAAAGGAGAGACTATTGGATCTCTCACAGAAGAGCATGTGGCGACCCACCTTCTGCACAGGCGAACCGGCTCACAAATAGTCAGTGTGAGGGGGTGGGGGGGGGGGGAGACTTTGGTAATGCACCTCTGACGTTAAGGATTAAAGGCCAGCGCCGCGAAGTTTAAATAAACTAATCTCCAAACGACTTACCGACTGTGTGTCGTTATTTCAGCGCTGTGTGTAGCACACCGCTACATTGGTGACCCTGACGGTCCAAACAGGATTTGGACCAAAGATGACCGACTCTTCACCTGTTCACGCAGTTTCGCTAAAACTGCCGACTTTCTGGACGCTGCGACCACGCGTGTGGTTTAGCCAAGCAGAAGCCCTGTTCCAGATTCGGCAGATATCTTCTGATTCCACTTGTACTACCACATGGTGAGCGCCCTTGACCAGGAGACAGCCGCCCGGGTTGCAGATTTCATTCAGTCGTCCCCGGAAGAAGGCAAATATGAAGCTTTCAAAGCACTGCTTTGACCTCTCACGGCGTGAGCGGGGTGCCTACCTGCTTCACCTGGACAGTTTGGGAGACAGACTGCCATCAGCATTGATGAACGAGATGCTGGCCCTGGCTGACGGGCACAAGCCCTGCCTCATGTTCGAGCAAGTGTTCCTAGAGCAACTACCCGGGGAGGTACATCTGCTGTTGGCCGACGCAGATTTCAGCAACCCCCGGAAGGTGGCGGCCTGGGCAGACGTGCTGTGGAAAGCCAAGAGGGAGAGCGTGGCGTCCGTTGGCCAGATTACCAGGCCATGCGCCCAACAGCGGACCAGACCAGGCCTGGCAGGGGGGCGCACACAACACAGAGGCAGGAGTGAGGAGGCCAGTGAACAATGGTGTTTCTACCACCAGCGGTGGGGGACAAAAGCCCGCTGTTGTCGCCTGCCCTGCAAGGGCCAGGACAGCCTCTTGTACGTCTGGGGCAAACAGTCGGGACGCTGCTTCTTGGTCGACACCAGAGCAGAATTCAGCGTCTTGCCCCCGATGGTGTATGACACCCACAACAGGAGGCCAGGAACCACCCTGAGGGCCGCAAACGGCAGCACGATACGGACCTACGGCACCGGCACAGTGCAGCTGCAGTTTGGCGCCAGCTGGCTCACGTGGGACTTCACACTGGCCGCGGTGGCCCAACCACTCCTGGGGGCGGACTTCTTGCGAGCTTACAGCCTGCTGGTCGACTTGCAAGGGAAAAAACTGGTACATGCCGAGACTTTCCAGACGTTCTCCCTGGGTGAAGTCAAGTAGCCGGCCCCACACCTGGATTCCATCGTGCTGTCGGACAACAAATTCACCAGAATCCTGGTGGACTTTCCATCGATTCTGGCACCGCAGTTCACGGCAGCCATGCCCAGACACGGGGTTCAGCACCACATCCCGACCAAGGGACCACCCCTCCACGCCCGCTCACGAAGGCTCCCCCCGGAAAAGCTTCACCTGGTGAAAGAGGAGTTCAAAAGGATGGAGGAATTGGGGATCATACGGAGGTCGGACAGCCCATGGGCCTCCCCCCTGCACATGGTGCCCAAAGCAGCCGGGGGTTGGAGACCATGCGGTGACTACTGCAGATTGAAAGAGGCTCCCACTCCAGATCGCTACCCCGTGCCGCACATACAGGACCTTGCAGCAAACCTGCACGGGGCAAGAATCTTTTCCAAAGTAGACCTCGTCTGGGGATACCATCAAATCCCGCTGCACTCTGAAGACGTCCCCAAAACAGCACTCATCACCCCATTCGGCCTATTCGAGTTCCTCCGAATGCCATTCAGCCTGGAGAATGCCGCACAGACGTTCCAGCGGCTAATAGACGTGGTGGGACGCGACCTGGACTTTGCGTTCATCTATTTGGACGACATCCTTATAGCCAGCAGTTGTCGTCAGGAGCATCTGTCCCACCTCCGCCAGCTCTACTCCCGCCTGAGTGATTTCAGCCTCACAACCCGGCCAAATGCCAGTTCGGTCTCGATACCATCGACTTCCTGGGCCACAGGATTCCCAAAGACGGGGCAACACCTCCGCCCGCCAAGGTAGACGCAATCCGCCACTTTGCCCGGCCCAACACGGTCAAAGGCCTGCAGGAGTTCGTTGGTATGGTGAACTTCTACCACCGTTTCCTCCCTTCAGCAGCCCGTATCACGTGCCCTTTGTACACCCTGATGTCGGGTAAAGGCAAGGACATTACTTGGGACAAGGAGGCCGCAGCCACTTTTGTTAAAACCAAGGAAGCCTTGACAGATGCCGCGATGCTGGTGCATCCCAGAACGGACGTTCGGACCGCACTCACGGTGGACGCATCTGACACTGCAGTCGGTGGGGTGATGGAGCAGCTCATCGAGGGGTGCTGGCAACCTCTGGCATTCTTCAGCAAGCACCTATGACCACCCAAACTCTGGTACAGTGCTTTCGACTGGGAGCTGTTGGCACTGTATCTGGCAATCCGGCATTTCAGGTACTTCTTAGATGGCAGCCTGCGTTCACAGACCACAAACTGTTGACCTTCGTGTTCACGAAGGTGTCCGATCCCTGGTCGGCTCGCCAGCAGCGACATCTGTCCTACATCTCCGAGTACACGATGGACATCCAGCATGTCTCGGGAAAGGACAACGTCGTGGCGGACGCACCCTCCAGACCAGCTGTCCAGGCCCTGTCCCTGGGGGTGGACTATGCAGCACTGGCGGAGGCGCAGCAGGCAGATGATGAGATGCCCAGCTACAGGACCGCAGTCTCGGGTTTGCAGCTGCAGGACTTTCTCGTAGGCCCAGGTGAGAGGACCCTCCTGTGCGATGTGGCTACCGGCCAACATCGCCCCATCATCCCGGCAGCCTGGAGGCGGCGAGTTTTCGACTCCATACACGGTTTGGCACACCCATCTATCAGGACAACGGTCCGGCTGGTCTCCAGCAAGTTCGCGTGGCATGGACTTCGCAAGCAGGCCATTGAATGGGCCAGAAGGTGCGCTCAGTGCCAAACAGCCAAGGTGCAGCAGCACACTAAAGCCCCGCCGCAGCAGTTTGAACCCACCCACCAGAGGTTCAACCATATTCATGGGGATATCGTGGGCCCCCTACCAGTGTCCCGAGGAGTGCAGAACCTCCTAACTATGGTAGACCGGTTCACGAGGTGGCCAGAGGCAGTCCCGCTCACCGATACATCTGCTGATTCCTGCGCCTGAGCACTGATCACAACCTGGGTAGCACGCTTCGGGGTACTGGCCCACATTACCTCTGACAGAGGTGCCCCGTTCACCTCCAGCCTGTTGGGAACACAGCTACACCACACAACTGCCTACCACCCACAGTCGAACGGACTAGTGGAACGCTTCCACCATCACTTGAAGTTGGCTCTCATGGCCTACCTGAGAGGACCTAACTGGGTGGATGAGCTTCCCTGGGTCCTGCTTGGAATTCGCACAGCGCCCAAAGAGGATCTGCACGCCTCGTTGGCCAAGTTGGTGTACGGCGCGCCCCTGGCCATCCTGGGAGAGTTCACACCAGCCCCAAGGGGGCAAGAGGAAGAACCCGCTGCAGTCCTGGACAGGCTACGTGAAAGGCTCGGCAACCTGACCCCCATACCAACTTTACAGCACAGACGGACCCTGACCCATGTACCCAAAGACCTGCAGAACTGTAAGTTTGTGTTTGTACGAAGGGGTGGACACCGGGCACCGCTACAGCGGCCGTACGAGGGGCCATTCAAGGTGATCAATGACAAAAGGTCCACGTATGTTCTGGACATTGGGGGGAGAGAGGAGGTTTTCAAGGCGGACCAACTCAAAACAGCCCATGTGGACTTGGCGCAGCCGGTTGAGGTTCAGGCACCATGGTGCAGAGGCAGACTTCCCAAACAGAGGCTGATCCAGACTGTGGATATTGGGGGGGTTATGTGGCGACCCACTTTCTGCGCAGGCAAACCGGCTCACAAATAGCCAGCGCACGGGAGGAGACTTTGGTAATGCACTTCTGATGTCATTTCCGCCCAGAGAGTGCGGGCGCTAGGGATTAAATGACAGCGCCACGAAGTTTGAATAAACTAGTCTCCAAACGACTTACCGACTGCGTGTCGTTATTTCAGCGCTGTGTGTAGCACATCGCTACAAGCACTTAAAAATATGGAGCAGAAAATGATGAAGTGATATGTGGAGGGACTTGGGGAGTGGAATTATTTTCTGATCCCCTAAGTAGAGAGTTAACTCAGTTAGACAGAATATTTTCTTTCGGTGCAGTAAATCCTGTAAATACTATGGAAAATTCCGTGCTGAATTGTATCACTCTGGTGATTTACACAACTCAGATGTTTCACCACTTTGCAGTCAAATAAACTTAGAAACATTAGCATTTTGTTATTTCTTAAAAGTGGCAAGCACAACTAAGAAAGATCGAAGCTTCTCAGTGCATATTATTTCTGCACCAAAGTCAACAACAAGAATGAAGCTGGCCATATGACTTTGTAAATAAGTAGTTTAGTTTTTTTAATCAATTGGGTGAGCAGTTTTTTTTTGATGTGATGATGATAATCAGGCAAGGTGTCATGTGGATATAATGCTTTAATATTTATACTGAAAAATGTGTAAATTCATTAGGGTGTGTGGGCATGTTGAGGGATAAAAGCAAAACCCTGAAGATGCTAGAAATATGAAATAAAAACAGAATATGCCACATAAATATACTTTCATTTTTTCACTATTTTTAATCTATTTCATGTATAAAAACTTAGAGTAATTGATTTTCTTCTTTCTGTATAATCATGTATTGCATTGTATTGCTGCTGATAAGTTCACAAATTTTTTGACGCATGCCAGTGATAATATACCTGATTTTGATTCTGGAATATCCATGAACAGATACTGCAGATTGTGGAAATCTTGAGCAACACACACAAAATGCTGGAGGAACTCCGCAAGTCAGGCAACATCTATGGAGGGGAATACACAGTCGATATTTCATGAACCCAGGTGAAGGTTGTCACCCTGAAACACTGGCTCTTTATTTGTCGCCATAAATGCTGCCTGACTTGCAGAGTTCCTCCAACATTTTGTGTGTGATGTTAGAAATACTCAGTCAGAGAAAATGTATAATGAGGAAAATAGAGCTTGTATTTTGGTTTATGATCTGACAGTTACAAATGAATCATGATCAGAATTAGGTATAATATCACCAGTATATGTTGTGAAATTTGTTAACTTTACAGCAGCAGTACAATGCAATACATAATAAGATAGAAAACAACTGTGAATTACATTAAGTATATATATCAAATATTAAGTTAAATAAGTAGTGCAAAAACAGAAATAAAAAAGTAGTGAGGTAGTGTTCAGTGTTTCAACGTCCATTCAGAAATTGGATGGCAGAGAGAAAGAAACTCTTTCTGAATCACTGAGTGTGTGCCTTCAGGCTTCTGTACCTCCCTCCTGATGGTAGCAATGAGAAGAGTGCATGTCCTGGGTGGTAGACGCTACCTTTTTGAGGTACTGCTCCTTGAAGATGTCTTGGATACTACTGAGGCCAGTACCCATGATGCAGCTGACTAATCTTACATCTCTCTGCAGCTTATTTCAAACCTGTGCAGTAGCACCCCAACAACACCCCCCTCCCCAAAACCAGGCAGTGATTCAGCCTTTCAAAATGTTCTCCACGGCACATCTGTTGAAATTTTCAAGTGATTTAGGTGACATTCCAAATCTCCTCAAACTCCTAATTTAATATAGCTGCTGTTTTGCCTTCTTCATAGCTGCATCGACATGTTGGGGCCAGGTTAGGTGCTCAGAGATATTAACATCCAGGAACTTAAAATTGTTCACTCTCTCCACTTTCTGATCCCTTTATGAGGACTGGTGCATGTTCCCTTGCCTTACCCTTTCTGAAGTCCACAATCAGCTCTTTGATGTTGAATGGTCAACATACGGAACCATTAACTCTGTGTCTTGCAGAGTTTGCTGAGTATTAACCAAATTTCCTGTGCTTGTTTAAGTTCTATTACATGTACCTTTTGTACTTATGCTGTTCTATATTATTGCAGAGGAGGTTATAAACTGTTACTCCCACAAGGTATTGACAATATTTAAGAACTGTTTGAGAGTATTTCAATTTAAGCTCAGAAATTCTTTCTTCTGTGCATTATTTCCATCAATGGAGCTCAATGGCAAACTTTCTTTATCTTCCAGAGCGGCCACTCTGCATAACAATGGCTGGTTCAAGCACCCTGCCATCCAACATGGCTAGCATCAGCAAGGAACTGACGGACCTTCGACACTTGATCCAGTTCCCTGAAGAGATTGCCAGTATTTTGACCGAGCAAGAGCAGGAACTCTACCGCAAGGTCTTACCGCTTGACTACCTCTGCTTTCTGACCAGGGATTTGGTAAATCCCAGTTGCCCCAGCAGGTCATCCCCCCTCAAGACCTCCATCTCGGCACCTGATCTGGACTCCAAAAGTAGGGAGCACAATGCAATTGAAGACCTGGTGACAAGGTTTAATGAGGTATGCTTTAGCTGGTTTGGCTGATTTATTCAAGTTTTGCTTCCTGTTGCTAATGGTTATGGTGCTAAAGTTACCAGCTCAGATTTTCCCCACATTTGTTTCCACTCTGCCTCTGTAACTCTGCCATGAATGCACTGGAAATGAAATTTATACCACACTTCCGGCATACGTCAAATGATGTTGTTAAAGTACTTACATGAAATTCCAAACTAGAGCCATTTTGCAGTGTTTTTTTCTCTCTCAAAAGCACTTAAGTTGTGATTGAAGTAAAGAAACAAGGCGAATAAAACCTTTCCGTCAATAATTTTATGAAACAAGTTTCTTCCCCCAGGCAGCATTGATTCCTTTCTGGAGGCATTGGTAAGTGACTGCCTGCCATACCTCCCAGGCTCACTTGAGGCTTGAATGTCAGAAGCAAAGCACAGTCACATTAGGATCATCACGTCGCATGTTTAATGATGCCAAAGAAGAGGAATTCCAAGCCATTGTAAAATCTTCACTAACTACTTTAAGTCAATAGCAATGAATAGCTGTACTAATGCATTCCAAGTCCTAAAGCTTTCCAAGTAAGGATTGGAAACAAACAATAGGATAGGATCGAGATATTTCCTTTAATTTTCCCGAACTTTTTCTTTTAAGCGCTAATGTCAATTTTTATTATTGATGTAATTTTTGGGTAATCTTCTAGTTCACAGTGTGCACTTGTACCTACTGATTTGCTTCACTATAGGTTTTTTTCTACCTCTGAATATTTTCTCCAACTAGTAATTGCCATTTGCATTATTGACTTGCAAATCTCTCATTTGAATCACATTTCTTTGTCACCTGTATGACAATAAGATGGTCTATTGGTGGAGCTTTGCCCAATACAGTCACATTGTGGTTTAGTTACTGGGCTCACTGCCATCGTTTCTAGGTCATTATTCCAGTATTATGAGCTGGAGTCCTACCATGGCAACTGGTTGCATGCAAATATGGAACCTTTTTTTTAGAAAGCTCTTCTCAATATTGATAAATTCCAAACTGCTGAATTGTTGTTTATAAAATTTGCCCATTTGTTCACGTGCCCCTCGGGGAAAGATTTCTGCCATCCTTACCAAGTTCAGTATGTATGTGACTCAGACTACCATTGTGATTGACTGTTAGCAATCTCTTCATTAATTTGTAACAATGGTGCCTGGGCTCCTCAGGTTGAGGATGAGCTGACTGACGGAAATCTAACTTAAAACATGTATGCATTTAAAAAGATTTTTCAGTATAAGATATTTTGAGGTATTCATTAATAACTGGATTAAAATATATATTCCATTACTCTAATCATGAGTAGTGCTAGGGTAAATATTCGATGAAATATAAGAATTATAGGAAGTATATTTGGCGATATGACATAGATAGCTATAGAAAATGGACATTAGGCTTACTGACAGTTTTGTGAAGCGGAACCTTTATGTGACTCAGAACTGCCTTTACGACCAATAGCCTGATATGCTCTTGTATATAGTCACTCTGGAATCAAAGGCATCTCAATATTGAAGGTTGCACTTTGCTATACTAAATAGCCATTAAGATTGGCATTGACCGTGGATCGAAATTCAAATTTATGATAGAGATTTCCTGATCTCTTCAGCTTACAGATGTTAGGGCAGAATTTATAGCAAAGGTCTTTACAGAGCGGATGTGGTGTTTTTGCAAGTATAAAGTCTGTTATTAATTATGAATTTTCTGACCATTTTCTCACCTACGGTAGTAACAATTACAAAATGTGAAAGTTGAACTGGTATTTTACCTTAATTTGTATTAATGCTCATGTAGCATGTTCCCATTTGTTTTCAGACCATAACTAACCAATGCATGTGGAAAATTTAAACCTTGGGAGGTTACTTTCTGCAGCCATATTTTCAATCAAAATCCTCCCGACTCACCCTGAGTTTTGTTTGAGTTGGCAAAGTAGATCTGAGTGATTGACAATCTCACAAGAAACTGAAGTAGGTCATATATCAAAGTACATATTGGAAAAATGATCTGTTGTAGATTATTAATCCTAGGAAAATTCTGTCTTGTCAGTTTGTATGTTTTCAGCACAGTTACTATGGCAACAAAGGTCTAATATTACAATAATGATGTTACTTCAGGTAGATGTAGTTTTCTGCTGTCATGGAAGCGCCAAAATGGTATTTTATTAAAGTTTAAACATATTATTTCTGTTCACATAATAGCATCTACAAGATTTTGTTTACTTTCACTTTTATTATAGGAAATCTCTTTCTCTATTATTACTTTGAAATTGGATCTTAGATTAAATATTAAACTGACTCTCCCTGGGAGAAATGGAATGGGTTCCAGTTCAAACACCATTCATCATAATCTCATTAATTTTGGTCTCTATCAAAACTAATGAAACCCAGTGTCAAATAGAGAGCTGATTGGTCGTTCAATTTCATCATGTAAATCCATTATGTTCAAATTAGGCTCCCATTTTAAAATGCTTAATGAGCAAGCCTGCCTGCCACCTTTTCAAGCCTTCTCCATGGCTTTCTTTGTTAAACACAATTATTTTATTAGTTGAAAACTGGTTTTAAAGTTCTAATTGCTGAAGTCTGACCACATCAGTTTTAATGCCAAAAACGGAATATTGTTGAATCTACAACACACACAAAATGCTGGTGGAACACAGCAGGCCAGGCAGCATCTACAGGGAGAAGCACTGTCGATGTTTTGGGCCGAGACCCTTCATCAGGACTAACTGAATGGAAAGATAGTAAGAGATTTGAAAGTAGTGGGGGGAGGGGGAAATGCGAAATGATAGGAGAAGACCGGAGGGGGTGGGATGAAGCTGAGAGCTGGAAAGGTGATTGGCGAAAGTGATACAGAGCTGGAGAAGGGAAAGGATCATGGGACGGGAGGCCTCGGGAGAAAGAAAGGGGGAGGGAGGGGAAGCACCAGAGGGAGATGAACAGGCAGATTGATGGGCAGAGAGAGAGAGCAGAAAAAACAAACAACTAAATATGTCAGGGATGGGGTAGGAAGGGCATTAACGGAAGTTAGAGAAGTCAATGTTCATGCCATCAGGTTGGAGGTTACCCAGCCGGTATATAAGGTGTTGTTCCTCCAACCTGAGTTTGGATTCATTTTGACAGTAGAGGAGGCCATGGATAGACATATCAGAATGGGAATGGGACGTGGAATTATAATGTGTGACCACTGGGAGATACTGCTTTCTCTGGCGGACCGAGCGTAGGTGTTCAGCGAAACGATCTCCCAGTCTGTGTCGGATCTCACCAATATATAAAAGGCCACACTGGGAGCACCGGACTTCACCAGCCGACTCACAGGTGGTGTCACCTCACCTGTAAGGACTGTCTGGGGCCCTGAATGGTGGTGAGGGAGGAAGTGTAAGGGCAGGTGTAGTAGTTGTTCTGCTTACAAGGATATGTGCCAGGAAGGAGATCGGTGGGAAGGGATGGGGGTGACGAGTGGACAAGGGAGTCACGTAGGGAGCGATCCCTGTGGAAAGCAGAAAGGGGGGGAGGGAAAGATGTGCTTGGTAGTGGGATTCCGTTGGAGGTGGCGGAAGTTACAGAGAATTATATGTTGGACCTGGAGGCTGGTGGGGTGGTAGCTGAGGACAAGGGGAACCCTATCCTGAGTAGGGTGGTGGGTGGATGGGGTGAGGGCAGATGTGCGGGAAATGGGAGAGATGTGTTTGAGAGCAGAGTTGATGGTGGAAAAAAGAAAGCCCCTTTGTTTAAAAAAGGAAGACATCTCCTTTGTCCTGGAATGAAAAGCCTCATCCTGAGAGCGGATGCGGCGGAGACAGAGGAATGTGAGAAGAGGATAGCATTTTTGCAAGAGACAGGGTGGGAAGAAGAGAAGTCCAGGTAGCTGTGAGAGTCTGTAGGCTTATAGTAGATATCAGTAGATAAGCCATCTCCAGAGATGGAGACAGAAAGATCAAGAAAGGGGAGGGAGGTGTCAGAAATGGACCAGGAAAATTTGAGGGCAGGGTGAAAGTTGGAGGCAAAGTTGATGAAGTCAACGAACTCAGCATGCGTGCAGGAGGCAGTGCCAATGCAGTCGTCGATGTAGCAAAGGAAAAGAGGGGGACGGATACCCGTATAGACTTCAAACATGGACTGTTCCACAAAGCTAACAGAAAGGCAGGCATAACTGGGACCCATTTGGGTGCCCATGGCTACACCCTTGGTTTGGAGGAAGTGGGAGGAGCCAAAGGAGAACTATGTTGAGAGTAAGAACTAATTCCGCTAGACAGAGGAGAGTGGTGGTAGAGGGGAATTTCATAGGTCTGGAATCCAAAAAGAAGCGAAGAGCTTTGAGACCGTCTGGGTTGGGGATGGAGGTATATAGGGACTGGACGTCCTTGGTGAAAATAAGGCGGTGGGGGCCAGGGAACTTAAAATTATTGAAAAAATTTGAAGCGTAAGAGGTTTCACGAACATAGGTGGGAAGAGATTGAACAAGGGGGGATAAGACAGTGTCAAGGTATGCAGAAATGAGTTTGGTGGGGCAGGAGCAAGCTCAGACAATAGGTCTACCTGGACAGGCACGTTTGTGGATCTTGGGTAGGAGGTAGAAGCGGGAAGTGTGGGGTGTGGGAACTATGAGGTAGGTGGCAGTGGATGGGAGATCCCCAGCGCTGATAAGGTTGGTGATGGTATAGGAGACAATGGCCTAGTGCTCCTTAGTGGGGTCATGATCAAAGGGTAAATAAGAGGAGGTATCAGAGTTGTCGCTGTGCCTGTTGAATTGTTGAATCTTCTATTTTTGGGCAAGCAAACTCCTAATTTAGCTGTAATGATATAAAACTTCCCATGGTATGCTCTTACCTTGTCAATATTAAAAATGCTACTAATTGGGGAGGTTCATTCACCATGAATTAAACTTAATAAAATTTCGGTGATCAGTAAAATCCAAGTTTAAATAAAACCACTTTAATCTAAATGGCCGGAATGTAATTATTGTGATGACTGTGGCTTCCAATTCATTTTATGAACTGTAAAACCAAACTAGTGTTTATGGAAAACATTACAAACATAGAAAAAAATCCCTATCTTAGCCATTGACACTTAACAAATTTCTTTTTACCTCTTCTCACTGTCCCTAAGAAATAAAATCAAGCTTTATTATTCCCATCTCCCACCCTGCACTACCATTTCTGTCTCTCCTTTCGATTTGGATCTGTTTTGTTCATGAGTTCAATATCCTGATTACCAATACTTCACATTGGTAGCTATGAAATAAAGTGTGGAAGACTATCCAGATAATCACCTTTATTATCCACCAAGGCTTCCACAGATGTCAAAAGTGAAGTCAAAGTAAGAGAGAAGCTGAAATAACACCAGAAAGGAGCTGACAGGATCCAGTCATTTCTATGAAGTAATTCAGCGATCACAGCTGTTTAATCTCCACTGTTATCCCTGATGACGACGATCTGGAGGTTAAATGTGTTTGCTCTCCTCTTCACTTACCAGTATTTCTTTATGACCTATTATCCACCTTGCCAAATTTTTGTGAATTCAAAACAATTCAATATCACCCTGAGTGAAAGGTGAAAACGACTGACCTTCTTTAAGGCTAAGCAGAGCCTGCTGCTTGAGGTTTGTATTAAATCAAAACTCGTGCCAACTCCAATGCAGCATTTAGAAGTGCTTTCATACAAACAGTAAATCAGGGCACAGAAATATGTCAGCAAATGTATCTTTAACTCTTCAAGCTCACCTGACTTAGAGTGGAAGATAATTCTAACACCGCTGTGACGTGCTTGTGCTATTATTTTGCTGAAAGAAAAGCAGAACCTTAGAAATCCCAGCAGGATCTGCAGGGTGAGAAAAATAAGTAACTTTTCAGGACAGGCAGGAAGTCATCAAGCTGCAATGCTAATTATTTCTCTCTTCTCACATTCTGACTGATCTGCTGAATATTTTAAACACTTTTTGTTTTTAATTCAGATTTCCAACATCTGCATTGTTTTGCTGCTGCTTTTGTTTTGCAAGGGTTTAAAATGCCAATTAGTTTCCAATAAGGACCCAGTGGCCTTAGTAAGGTTCCCACCTGCCACAGCAAAAAAAAATTGACTCCCAACTAGCTTGTCTTAATAACACATACAAACTGCTGGAGGAATCAGCAGGTCGGGCAGCATCTATGGAGAGGAATAAACAGTTGATGTTTCAAGATGATCCCTTCATCAGGACTGAAAGGAAGGAGGAAGAAGCCAGAATTTTCCCCCTTCCTTTCCTGCCTTGATGAAGGGTCTCAGACGGAAATGTCAACTGCCTGACTTGCTGAGTTCCTCCAGCAGTTTCCATGGAGTTTCCAGTCTGTGGTCTCATTGCAGAATAGGTGAAAAGCTGGGAATAGGGAATCTTATAGAGTCCACAGTGTCAAAAATGAGAAATTCATTTGACTTGGTCATTAGCAGTCAGGGCCTCATGGTGGTTCCATTAAACTGCTCTAAATATTTAAGAAAGCATTTTGCCAGATGAAATGACAAGAGCAGATTACAAAAAGTTAATTTAAATACCTTCCAGTTTTTGTAATTTGAGTCTTAATTTTGTGATGTTTATTGTCAGATGATGCCATGTAATTACTTCAGTATTGGTAGTGAGTAGATGAGTAGAGTTGGGAAGGGTGGTGAGAACAATGGACATATCTTCCAGCGTTTCCCACATTGCAGCTGACCGCTGAGCCAGCATGTGGTTGCCAAGTGAAAAGCCAGTGGTAGAAGGCTACAGTGATACCCTGTTTGGGATGGTCAGTTACAGTAAGGAAACTTCTGGATACAGCTATTAAGATTGGATCAGTAAATGGGTGAAAGAGGCAGTCAGAAAAGATTGTGGAATAGGAGGAGGCATGCTCCTGAAATTGAGAGGCAGAAGGACAGTGAAGTGGTTATGGTCATAAGAGCAATAAGGAGAGAAATAGATTAAATGGGAGTAGTGGGGGGTGAGGGTTGGGGGCTAATAATGTGGGGAGATGAGGGTGGGTGAGAAATCTCAAGGTAAACGTGACTGGAAAATTCTTCAGAGCCAAATGAGACTGGGGAAATTTGAAATGACAATCAGTTGGGTTAGGGTCAGGCCCATAGTGCAGGACACAGTGACAAATCTTTTTGATGTGATAAGGGATTTACTCCATTGCCTTCTGACCTATTGATTTGATGTAACCAATTTGACAGGCTACCACTGATTCCATTTAAATCAGGTTCCTATTTGCATTGTGAGAGCCTCTGCTTAAATATGATAATACTGTGACCTATCTCTTGATAGTGGGAAGTGCAGCATACCCAGCCACCAATAAAAGGGTGGTGGTAGCCAGATTGTCAGGTAACAAATCCTTGTTCTGATAGCCCTGGTATATCCAGTCCAGAGGAAGGGTCTTGGCCCGCAAGGATGATTGCTTGTTCCTCTCTGTCGATGCTGCCTCATCTGCTGAGTTCCTCCAGTATTTTGTGTGTGTAGCTCAAGATTTCCAGCACCTGCAAAATCTCCTGTCTTTATAGAAACAATTTCTAATATTTTTAGTATCCTGTCGCTACGAGACCCTGCCAAACCCAACCATTCTGTGCATTCTAAGCATTTTCTTTCACCAGTCAGTAGTGAGAATGTGAAATGGTAACAGGGAGCATTGGGATTTTTAACAGTTTTTTATGATAAGGTCATTTCACAACAAAAATTGCAAACCTCAAGGGAATATTTAACAAAGCTGACAAAATGTTGGCCAAGAGTGCTGCATCCACCGTAATATCTGGTTTTGAAACAAGGCGGTCTATTGAGATATCCCAATGACACTCACTATTACAATTACTTTGAAGTACCCATATTGTACATTACCAAGCAGAGGTTCTTTACCTAGAAGGCCAGTTTAAAAAAAATAATTGGCACTTTGATTGTCCAGAATTCAGAGGAGGAATCAAATTCCTGGCTTTTTGCCCAGTGAAGTTATAAACCTGGTCTACTGAATTTGGAATGGATGTAGTCAAAAGTATTTTTTACTCTCTTAAATGTTCATGTATACAAATGTTTCTATTTAATTGTTTTATATATATATTCACCTAGAGATTTGGAGAATAAACAAAAAAACACTAAAATTTACTCTGAGTCTCATAACAGTGAAGTCAGAGTGATGCATATGTAAACTGTCATGGTGTAGCATGGGAATGTTGGAATTCTCTTCCATTCACTGCCTTTCCTGACAGTTTACAATCAGGTCAAAGGCTGAATCCTCACTGTATAAGATATAGTTACATTCATGCACTTAAAGAGACACCTTATCCATGAATGCAACTCATTCATTCATTATCATTCATTTGCAAGATAAAATCATAATTTCCCATTTGGTACCCAGTGAAAAATGGGTGAAGTGGTAGTAGTAATAAGTGGAATAAAAGATTCACTCTCTTGTTACTTCCCTATCAGTTTTTGGCTGATGTCAAAGTTGGCATCATTCTCAAGGTTAGTTTGATTCAAGTTGGAAGCAGTTGGGTACACATAAATCATTTGATTTTGACTGAACAGCCGGTTAGTGTTTGGAACAAAATATGCCATTGCACTTAAATGTCCTGGAATGGACTTGCACACATTTTGTAGACTATATTTGCACTAATGTTACTGCCAATCTGAGGTTACACAAAAAATTTGCAAAATAAGTACCTCCTTGCATTATGAAAGCATTAGTATTATCTGACCTGTGCGTATTAATTGTCCCATTGGAAACAAGTTGATGCCATTAATGTGATCTGTCTGCTGACGTGGAAATGAGGAAGGAGGAAGAAACCAGGGATTTGGGGGCAAGAAGGTGGTGAAATTTAACTTAATGGTGGGGGAGGGTGCGAAGGATGCATTATCTGAGCTTTGGGCTGGCCATGAATGAGCCAAGGGAATGAGAAATACGATCACAAAGAAGAGGCAAGTGTACATCCAGTTGCGAATTTATTGGTGGATAGTGGAATGAGCTGGAATGAACCTGTATCTCTGATCCCAGCTCACGCTTTAGGTAGCTTTGTAAGGAAATGTACAACAGGTACTGCTTTATTAAATATAAAAGCAATGTCTCCTTAAATGACATTAAAACTCTATTAATTTGGCACACAGTAAGAATAAACTGGGAAATTACAGGCTAGTGAGCCTGACGCCAGCCACAAGTAGATTTCTGGAAGGGACTCTAAGGAACAGGACACATGTATGAGTATATGCTAGTAAGCACTAGGGTCTTTTTCATATGTATAAGTATTTGAATAGACAAGGACTGAGTTGTGCTTTGTGTGCAGTAGGTCATGTCTAACCAATCTTATAGAGTTCTTTTTAAGGAGGTTACCAAGCAGGTTGATGAAGGAAAGCCAGTAGATGCTGTCCACATGGACTTTAGCAAGGCTTTTGACAAAGTACTGCATGTGAGACTGGCTCAGAGATTAAGTTGCTTGGCATTCATAATGAGATAGTCAATTACATTCAACATTGGCTTAGGTGAAGAAGCCAAAGAGTGGTAGTCGATGATTGTCTCTCTTACAGAAAACCTGTGACGAGTGGTTTGCTGTGGGGATCAGTGCTGAGTCTGTGCTAATTATCTATGCTAATTATTTAGATGATTAATATGATCAACGGTATCAGCAATCTATGGATGGCACCAATATTGGGGATGTAGTGGGAAACTATCAAAACTTGCAATATGATCTTGACCAGTTAAGAAAATGGGCTGAAAAATGGAACATGGGATTTAATGCAGATGAGTGTGAGGTGTTGGGCATATCAGGATAGGACTTGTGCAGTGAATGGTAAGGCTTTGAGTTTGTAGTAGAACAAGGCAACCTGGGAATACAGGTCAGTAATTCCTTTAAAATTGTGTCACAGGTAGACAGAATCATAAAGAGAGATTTTAGCACATGGATCTTCATAAATCACAGCTTTGAGTGCAGGAGTTGAGATGTTATGTTGATGTTGTGTATGACATTGGGGAGGCCAAATGAAGTGGAGTTCTATGCAGTTCTGGTCACCTATCTACAGTAAAGATCTCAATAAGCTTAAACAAATACAGAGAAAATTTAGAAGGTTGTTGCTGGGAATCAGCATATAGCAGGGGGATTAAAAATCTGGCTGAGTAGTGCCACACCCTCTCACTTAATGCCATCAGGACCAAGGAGATGATGGTTGTCTTCAGGAGAAGGAAACCAGACATCCATGAGCCATTCCTCATCAGGGGATCAGAGTTGGAGAGGGTGAGCAACTTTAAATTCTTCAGTGTTATCAATTCAGAGATCTGTTCTGGGTCCAGCACGCAAGTACCATTATGAAGAAAGCATGGCAGTGCCTGTACTTTCTTAGGAGCTTCTGAAGATTCAGCATGTCTTATAGAACTATGACAAATGTCTGTATATGGATGGTGAAGAGTACTTTGACTGGTTGCATTGCAGGCTTGTGTGGAAACAGCAATGCCCTTGAACAGAGAATCTTACAAGAAGTACATATACTTCAGTCTATCATGGGTAAAACCTTCTCCACAACTGAACACATCTACAAGGTGCGCTGTTGTGGGAAAGCAGCATCCATCATCAAGGATCACCCACCATCTGGGCCACACTCTCTTCTAAATGTGGATTCGGTCCAGTGCTTCACAGGTAAAACACTTTCAGCCATTGAGCACATCTACATGAAACATTGCCGTAGAAAAGCAGCATCCATCATCAAAGATCCTCACCACCCAGGCCATGCTCTTTTCTCACTGCTGCCATCAGGTAGAAGGTACAAGTGCCTCAGGACTTGCATCACCATGTTCAAAAAGAGTTACTACCACTCAGTCATCAGGCTCTTGAACAAAAGAAGTGGAGATAACTGCATTCATTCTATTTCTCACCAATGGTCTCACTTCAAGGACTTTATCTTGGTAATTCATGCTCATTATTTATTGGTATTTATTCATACTGCATTTGCACAGTTTGTTGTCCATTGATCCTGTTTACAATTACTGTTCCATAGATTTGCTAAGTATGCCCACAGAAAGATAATCTTAGGGTTGTATGTGGTGACATGTATGTACTCTGATAATAAATTTTACTTTGGACTGCTGCTATCAGGAAGGTGGTACTGGAGCTTTGGGACCCACCACTAGGTTCCTGAACAGTTATTAACCCTCAGCCACCTGGCTTTTGAACCAGAGAGGATAGCTTCACCCAGCTTCACTTCCCCCTTCTCTGAACAGTTCCCACAACCTCTGAACTTATTTTCAAAAACTTTGCTTGCTTATTTATTAATTACTTTCTGTTTTGTATTTGCAAAGTTTGTTGTCTTTTGAACATTGGTTGTTCAGTATTGAGTGCAGTATTCCATTATTCATTTGTGTTTCTTATATTTACTGCGATTGCCAGCAAAAAAATGACATCTTGGTTGTATATGGTGACAAATATATTATGTACATTGATAATAAATTTACTTTGAGGACGTTCATCAAAAAGGGAGTTTGAGTAGGTCAGGAATTTATTCACTGAAGCGTGGGATAATGATGGGAGATCTTATAGAGATGGATAAAGTTATGGGGGGTATAGAAATTGTGAATGCGTGCAGGCTTTGTCTTTCAGGTTGGGTGAGACTAGAAGTAGAGGTCATAGCTTTAGGGTGATGGGTGAAATATTGAAGGGAAATCTGAGAGGGTACTTACACATTCAAAGGGTGTTGTGATTATGGAATGAGCTGCCAGCTGAAGTGGTACAATTGTAACATTGATGAGAAGTTTGCATAAGTGCCTGGATGGGAAGAGAATGGAGAACTATGGTCCAGGTGCAGGTAGATAGGACTAGGCAGATCATGAATGACTAGATGGGTCAAAGGAGCTGTTCCTTTGCTGAAGTACTCTATAATTGGATTTCAGCAGTGTAGTCCAGTAGCTTTTATGGAATGTTATTCAATATTAATACTCTAACTCACTTTAAGTCACTTTTTTGGATGTTGAATTGCAGAATTGCAGAACCTCACAAGTTTAATGGGAGTGTTGGAAGTAGGCGACTGTGGGTTTTGAAGGAGACTGAAACCAGGTGAGTTTCAAAGGACCATGGAAAACAGAAATGAGCTAGGGACCTAGAGAACCAGACAAAAAAGTGGGAGCCAGAACAGTGGAATGTGAAAGGGAGAGCAGGAAAACATCACTTGATGTGCCAAATGCTAAACATTTGGGACTTTCATTGGAAAAGTGGCCTATCAACACTTTACTCTTTGTAGTTTTACTACTTGCATGATAAGTATTCCTTATTAAGTTGTTATCAATATTGGATGTAAATTCCTTGATCCAAGTTCAGTCATTAAGCAAACAAGAAATGCTGCTCATGTTGGTGACATCACAAAATAAAGCAGGAAGATGACATCAACGTAAAGATGAATAACAGCATGAAGCCCCTGGTCTAATATCTCAGCTCCTGTCAGCATTGTGTGTATACCCACACCTCATGAGCCACGGCATTTCAAGAAGAGAGCTCATGAGCACCTTCATGAAGGCATCAAGGGATAGACATTAAATTCTGGCTCAACCTTTGAAGCTCGCATCCCTTGAATAGTTGGGATTTCATTGGGACAATCTATAAAAATGATGAACTGTGCTGTATCTATTAAAACCAAAAAATGGGTGCAAAATATTTTCTCTTATCCATTTTTAAGTATTAAATCTTGTTTTCTTTCACCACACTTCTGCAGGTTGAGAACTGTTGCAATAATTTGATTGTCTGTTGGTTAGCCTCCTACAAACTGTTAAGATGTCCAGTAATTACTTGCAGCTACTTAGTCATGGCAATGCTGCCTTCACTCACTGCTGAAGGATCTTCTTATCTTATGTGCCTGCTCTTGTAATCCATCATTTGTCAACATATCAAAGAAACAGATCTCTACAATAGGCTGCTGTAAGCACTGCCAGATTCACTCTTCATCACCTTTCATAAAAAACAGAATGTAATATAATTGAAGTAGTAGCATCAAGGAGAGATTAGAGTGAGAATATTCCCATGTCTCACTGCACTTTCAGCATAACTCTGAAACATTATTACATTGAAGTTTTTTTTTGGATTTGTTGATTTTCTTTGTCATTCTTAGCTCTTTGCTACAGTATATCTATGGTACCTGATCTTACATCCACCAAGTCCTATTTTTGTCTCTCAGTGCACTTGTGACCTTCATAGACTCCTGGTTGAGTGACATCGATTACCCCCCCCCCCCACCTCTCCAGTTTTGGCACTTTACTTGTATCGGACTTTAATATTTTCACCATTTAATCGTAAAACCCTCAAAACACTAGAATTTACTCCTTAAACTTCCCTGCCTCTCCATCTCTTCCTTTGTTTAAAACAGTCTTTTAAATCTTCCATTTTCACCTAACTTTTGATTAGCTCCCATAAAATCTACTTAAGTGGTTAAAATGCCAAGCTTTCTTTAGTGTTTCTGGAAAGCAGCATGGGACATATTATTATCGCGATACAGGCTGTAACAGTTGTTTTGAACTCACTGTAGTTTTATTTGAGGAATTATTCCAGTTTCATAATAAACAGATCCCGTATTTAAGACTGATATCTGAGGCATTTTTAAATCAGTTATGATCAATACATGGATTGGATTTCTGAATGATTAGCTAAGAATTACAAAGAAAATCAACAAATCAAAAAAACTTCAATGTTTCATAGTGGAAGTCCTGAAATGTTTTGAGAAAAGTACAGGAATTTTGCTACCACAATATCCTTCTGTATATCAGTGCTCCTGAGAGTCCAGAAAGGAAAATCTGTAAATTCTTAAAGAACTTGAAGAATAAATGGATGCTGTACTTTGGCCTTTGAAGATCATAAATAAAAGATTACTTTCCAACCAGTATGTTTATGGTAAAGACTCTCAGTTAAATTCTTTGTCAATGCAAGTTCTGAGGATAAAATAGCCCTTACATATTGTACTATTTCCCACTGCATTCAGAAAGGTCAGAAATATTGAACGAGGGATATGAAATTAACATTCTTCTAGGACAGGTGAATTGATTGACATTCTTCATTTCCTGATCGGTGAGCAAAGGATTTTGTTCTCTTTCCATCAACAGTATTTTGATTCTAAGTGCTAAGAATGTTGGATCAATGTACATATAATGCTCTGTAGCATCAGCTTAAGTATTGGCATGAGTTTGCATGTAGTTATATTCCAATGCAGCTGTCCATAATTCATATTGATCCTTTTGTGATCTGTGCACCACAACATTGATGCAGAATGCAGAAAGAATGCCAGGTAACTCTGGATACTTATCTTAAAACATTTTATCTAGATTATTTATTTTCTCTATAGCTTATACAAATGGTTGAACATCACATTTCTTGAAGAGCATTAATCACAGGAGTGTAATTAGGCCATTTGGCCCATCGAGTCTGCTCCACCATTCCGTCGTGGCTGATTTATGATCCCTCTCAACCCCATTCTCCTACCTTCTTCCCATGACCTTTGGCAACCTTACTAACCAAGAATCTACCAACCTCCATTTTAAATATACCTGATGACTTGGCCTCCACAGCCTCTGTGACAATGAATTCTACAGATTCACAACCCTCTGGATAAAGAAATTCCCTCACACCTCTGTTCTAATGGAATGTCCTTCTATTCAGAAGTTAAAAAAACTTATCTTTGCCACTGCTTAGATTAACATACATACTGAGTTAATTATATACACACATGCCATGTTTTACACTAATACATTGGCAGGAAAGGAATCTTTGAATTCTGATCACCGAAGGCCAAAATATAGCATTCATTTATTCTTAAAGTTCTTTAAGAAGTTGTAAATATTCCTTTCAGTAAATTAATAAGGTCTTAGAGGTCTTTATTTCTCACAGTATTCTGAAAATATAATATATAAACAGCATTGCTTTACACCAGGGAAAGAATAATGTTAAATTTCATATTGTTCACGGGTAGCTAGTTTAAGATATTGCTCCCCCCCCCACCACCTTTTAAATCTACTCCTCATCTGTTTTTTTTCTCCAGTCTTGCCAAAGGGTCTCGGCCCAGAGCGTCAACTGTACTTTTTTCCATAGACACCACCTGGCCTGCTGAGTTCCTCCAGCATTTTGTGTGTGTTGCTCGGATTTCCAGCATCTGCAGATTTTCTCTTGTTTAAAATCTTTTTAGTTTATTGGTGCTCCACATAAATAGGAGCAAAAGCTATTGCAGATATTGAAATGCACAATAAAGTGCACCTTTTCTGTTACAATAAACCGCAGAGCAAACTGTATCACAGGGATTGTGAGGATATTTTAAGAAGTTCCCTTTTGCCAAACCTTTGCTAAAACCCTTCATGGTAGTATAATCCACACAATAAAATCACATAGAATCCATGATGAGTTGGTGAAATGGATCCAAAATCAGCTTGGTCATAGAATATAGTGGTGGAAATGCTTTCCCTAGAGACCGGTAGTGTTCCACAAGCTTGGTGCTGGGACCTCTGTCGTTTGTAGTATTTAATAAAGAATTGAGTATCAATTTTGGGTGGTCTAATTGTTAATTTAGATGAGTTGCAAATTTAGGTAGAGTTATTGCTGATGGATTGTAATCCGGTCAGGTGATACATTCAAATATAAGATAAAAATACCTGGTAAATGCCAGGACTCTCAGAAGCATTGCTATACAAAAAATGTCAGGATGAAAATATTGAAGTAACTGTCATCGGCAATAATGAGCTAACTATGTCCTGAATACATGCACTCTTAGGACTCAAGAATTCTCTTTTAGTTCACTTATGCACAAGGAGAACAGCATGGCCCCTGTTACCCACATGGTTCTGAAGACAGAACAGAAAACTACAATTTTTATACAGAATTGGTTTATCAGTTATGGATAGTGGTTATCATAAATTACATATTTTTGAATTCCTCACGCTCAAGATCAAGGAATTATGGGAAGTTAACCATTCACAATAGAAGTGTTAAAAGACAGTCAAACTTCAAGCGGACAGCTGATAATGTTTTCAAGCTAGTAAAGACAGAGTTAATGCCCTCCTCCCCTTCTTACCCCGTCCCTTATTTATTTCCTCCCTTTTTCTCTTTTTTTTTCTCTCTCTGTCCCTCTCACAATCATTCCTTGCCTGTTCTCCATCTCCCTTGGGTGCTCCCCTCCTCCCTCCCCCTTTCTTCCTCCCTAGGCCTCTCGTCCCATGATCTTTTCCTTTCTCCAGCTGTGTATCCCTTTTGCCAATCACCTTTCCAGCTCTCAGCTTCATCCCACCCCCTATGGTCTTCTCCTATCATTTTGGATTTCCCCCTCCCTTCCCACTCTCATATCTCTTACTATCTTCACTTTCAGTTAGTCCCGACGAAGGGTCTCGGCCCGAAACGTCGACAGTGCTTCTTCGTATAGATGATGCCTGGCCTGCTGCATTCCACCAGCATTTTGTTTGCAGTATTCTACTTTACCAATGTCCAACAGGGTCTTGGAAAATGTTCAAGGCAATCACTTGTTAGTCCCCACATCGCCTCCAATGCCTTCCTGTAGCAGGTGGCAACATGGTTCGCAGTGAGTCCATTGTTGGGCAATTCACTGACAGGGTAGACCTGCAGTACTTGATGTTCTTAAATGCAGTAGTGGCTTGCGATCATAAAAAGGATGTAAAGGAGGAGCAATACACCTTTGATTGGACCTGGAGAGTTTGCTGTGAACATGTGCACCAACGTCTTAACAGATTTGTGTAGTTTAACAAACATTCTATCTGCATAGATTGGAAAATCTGCACTAACTACTGAGATACCCTCTAATATTTTGCTGTGATGGAATAAAACCAGAAATAGCCCTGTTTAGACTGCAGCCACTTTAATAACATCTGCAAACACGAGGAAATCTGCAGATGCTGGAAATTCAAGCAACACATACAAAATGCTGGTGGAACGCAGCAGGCCAGGCAGCATCTATAGGAGGAAGCACTGTTGACGTTTCAGGCCGAGACCCTTTGTCAGGACTAATTGCAAGAAAAGATACCATCTTCACTTTCAGTTAGTCCTGACAAAGGGTCTCGGCCCGAAACGTTGGCAGTGCTTCTTCGTATAGATGCTGCCTGGCCTGCTGCATTCCACCAGCATTTTGTGTGTGTTAATAACATCTGATTGGCTTTAAAATAACCAATAGTGAGATAGGTGTACCGGAGACGGCGAAAAGGCTGAAGTGAAATTAACTGAGAAGGGACTCTTACAGACTGTAAATGCCAGCGTGGAAATGCTGCATTGATAGGCCGGTTTCTTGGCTATCAATTCTATTTAACTGTATTTGCAATGCTTGCACCTGGACTCTGACTCTCTCCTTCCTATCTTTGTAACCACTTCCAGTCTTGCAAATTTTCCTTTGCAAAGTTACCTACTCTCCTGAGACTAGACTCTTAATGCAGGGGTTTCCAACACTTTTTATGCCATAGACCCATACGATTAAGCAAGGGGTCCTGGACCACAGGTTGGGAACCCCTGCTCTAATGTGTTCTTCCACCCCTAACTGTAGCAGTAGCATCCGTACACCGTTCACACTGACAGTTTCAGGGTCTCCTGTTCAATCCTGATTTCAGTGCTTTATGGAGTTTGCATGTTCTTCCTATAACCAAGCGAGTTTCCACAGACTGCTCGAGTTTCCTCCTGTAAATTTCTATAAAATACCCTTTTGTGTGGCAAAGCAGCCAAAGGAATGAAAGAGAAGTGGATGGGCATGTTGGCAGCGGATAGGTTGCAAAGTTGTAAGGTATAAAAGAGGAGAAGAGTCGCTCTGATGGGACTCCCTCACTGCACTTGGCCTAGATCCCTCGGAAAATGGCCTCTTGTGTTTTCATAAGTGAGTGTGAAAAAATGGTCAAAGAAAACCATGAAGCTAGAAAGTTGGATGTAGGTTGCTGAATTATCAGTCTGCATGTGCTATGGGTGGAAAATATGCCTGAAATAATCAAAGGCTATGTACTGAGACTAAAATCTTTTCCAAGCTGAGGTGCCAACCTGATTATCAGAGCAGCTGACTTATGTATCAAAGATGAAATAATTTCTGCATTTTTGGTACTTTAATCCTTAACTACAGGAGCCATAAATACCAGAATTACAGGGAACAGCAATTTATTTCAATAATAGTAGAAAATTGCCTCATCATTACCAGATGTTGCTTCAAGTTTGTAAGCTTATTTTCGGCATTTGGTCTGACCTACCTTTATATTCTGCATAAACTGGAATGCTTGATCATCTCACTGGGAATGACACTGGTTTTCAATGTGTCAAAGAATTTGTTTTAGACTACATTTTCTTAATTATGATTTTAACCTCAAGTGTTCCAAGTGTTTCCTGTTTGGTTTTATTTGACTTTATTCTTTACACCGGTATTCTTCTATTTATAAAAATATTTATGTTGGTTCTTCCCTCTGTTTCTTTCCTCAGGCAGTCAATCTGATCAACCATTCTGGTTAACAACCCTCCCCATCCCCTCTGCCTATGATGCCTGTCACTGCAGTGCACTGTAAACACTTCAAACCTCTTTTTATAATGCTCTTTATGTTGTAAATACATGCTGGTATTTATTTATTTATGCACATTTTATTCCATATCGATCATTTAACCTATACGTTTATTAGCTTTTTGATATATAATTATTTACTTTTGTCATGCCCTGACCAACACACCAGCAAATTCCTAATACATGTAAATGTACAATGTGTATAGCAAGTAAACTTGATCTGTCTCTCTCTGTATGCATCTATCCATCTGTTTATCTATGTATGTATCCATATCTAGCATTTCTGTTTCTACCTATTTGGGCATGAAATGCGAGGGGAAATTATCGCTGCATTGCCTTTGTACTGCCTTTCGTTCTTGTCCATGATCTTGCTCAGCTGCTGTAATAAGTCTCTATAGTCTGCTCAATGATCTCTGTTTGTAAGAATGTAAATTGTGGCACCAGTGGGCACTTCAAGTGAGTATTCTGGCTCTGTGTACCGAAAGGATGGATTACTTCCAGTAATGCAGGGAATGTAGGTCATTAAACATTTGAACTCTGAAGCGTGATCCTTGCAGTATTAGAAGCTGCGTGTGAAAATAATGGAAGAATTGTTAGCAGAGAACATGAAGGTGTAAGGGTGAACGTAGCTCACTCACTTACAGAACAGAAAAGCAAATTTACGAAGTTCATAAAACAGGATGTCTTTCTGTAAACTATGAAACTTCGCCTGCCCATTCAGTTTCAATTCTCTTTGACAGATTATCCATTTATTACGTGTTGTGGATTGGACATTATAACCTCTAACATTATTTTTTATATAAATCTTTATTCTTTATAATTGTTGTTGTTTTTGTTGCATGTCATGCCCTGACCAACACTTCACAGCAAATTCCTAATACCCATAAAAGTGTGTGGTGAATAAAGTTGACCCTTGCTCCAATCAGCAGTCCTACTCTGCAAGCCCATACCATGGAGATCCAGGTGTGAGGATGTGACAGGAGACTGTCGGAGTAGGGGGACTGGAATTACATTCACTGTTCTCCCAATCACCCAAAATGGCTGTGAACTAATCTGTAGACCACTATATTTGAACTTTGAAGTGAAGGTGTGCACATCAGTTTTCCTAGGTGCTCATACTCAACAGACAGGTTCTGAGTGACACATGCAAAATGCTGGAGGAACTCAGCAGGTCAGGGGGCATTTATGGAAATGAATAAACAGTCGACGTTTCGAGCCAAGAAACTTGATCAGGTCTGGAAAGGAAGAGGGAAGAAGTTAGAATAAGAAAGTGGGGAGGGGGGTAGGGTAAAGAGTACTAGCTAGAAGGTGGTAGATGAAGCCAGGTAGGTGGGTGGGGGGGGGTGGTGAAGTAAGAAGCTAGGCCATAGATAAAAAAGGTAAAAGGGTGAGGAAGAAGGAATCCGATAGGAAAGGAGAGTGGACCATGCGAAGGGCACTGGGACGGGTGATAGGCAATTGAGCAGAATACAAGTAGTGGTGTTGGGGGGGGGGGGGGGCCAGAAAGGGAAATTGAAGAAGAGGGAAGGGAGAGAGGAATAGTTACCGAAAGTTGGAGAAAGTAATGTTCATGCCATCTGGATTGAGGCTATCCTCGGAGACCATCATCCATGGACCAGATGAGGTGGAGAGACAGGAAATCAGAAAAGGGTATCAGCACACAGTGCATTACATAAAGAGCACAAATATAAGTTAATGTAAACTTAAATTAACATTTACATATCTTGTGCATGTGCATAATACACAAACAGAATAAACATAACTACACTAGTGCTGGATTGAGAAAGAGGGAGAATGTGGTCTAAGGCAGTATTGTTTTGTAGGGTGGTTCAATAATCTAAAGGCAGTGGGGTAAATGACATTGTTGAAGCTAGGTTATTCCTGCTTCTGTTTCTTGTGTCACTTTCCTAGAGTGCATAGGTGCGCTGTGAGGTTTCTGTGGTGAGTTGGAAAACAGTGATAAAAAAGGTGGAATTATTCAGCAGACCAGGCAGCAATTGTTGAGTCAATCAGATTAATCACCTTTCATTTATTGAGCACTACTGCATAGAAATGTCCCTTCAGCCCATTCCTAACTATTACCCTGCCTAGTCCCATCAACTTGTACTTGGTCCATAGCCCTCCAGACCCCCTGCAGCTCATTTCACACTTCTACCACCATCTGAATGAAGAAATCCCCCCTTGTGCTCCCTTTAAATATTTCACGTTTCACCCTTAACCCATGACCTCTAATTCTCGTTCTAGTCTCACCAAAACTTCAGTGGAAAAAGCCTACTTGCATTTACCCGGTCAAGATTCCTCATAATTTTCTATACCTCTAACAAATGTACTCTCATTTTCCTATGCTGCAGGAAATAAAGTCCCAACCCATCAACCTTTCCCTTTAACTCAAGTCCACAAGTCCTGGCATCATCCTTGTAAATTTTCTTGGGACTCCCTCAATTTTATTGGCATCTTTCCTGTAGGTAGATGACCAGAATTGCATACAATGCAACAAATTAGGCCTCACCTACATCTTACTCAACTTCAAATTAACATTCCAGCTTCTTTACTCAAAACTTTGATTCATGAAGATCAATGTGTCAGAAGTTCTCTATACAACCCTATCTACCTCTGAGTATATCTGTGGGTACATCACGAGTTCCCAAGGTATGGAGGAAATAGATTGTGATGCAGTCACTGTCCCTCCATGTTTGCAAGTCAGCTTAAAATCCAATCAGTATTAAAAGTCTTCTCTTTCCTGCAGTTATAAATGAAAGCATTTCAGGGGTTACTAATCTTGTAAATGGCCTTCTACAATTAACTTGTCAATTGCCAATCATCCTGCAATCAAATTAATACCATAAAAAAGTTAATAACAAAAACCTACTGTTAAAGATATCTATCTTGTGTTTGGAAAGTGTGGATAAATCACTTTACTTGTTCGTTCAGTTATCTGGTCCTGTAAGCTGATAGTCTTGGATATATATTTGATGTTGGAGCAGTGGAGATGTGTACAGTATCTGATCCTGTGGTGTAGTATTTGTCTGTCTGGTTAGTCTGAATGAATGTCAGTCTGTTACAATTCATTGACATGAGACATGATGCTTGCTTCTCTTCTTTATATATTCACCTTTAGAAAGGGCATCTGCAAACTTCTTGATTGTTTGCCCCTCTGGACCTGGAGCTGTTTAACCCAGCCAAGACAGAACCAAATGAGTTATCCTTCCATACATTTGAAATATCTCAGTAATGACAGCCCAACTTCTCCAAGAACATAGGATTTCGGTCGCGCATAAACTAACAGCAGCAATGTTGAGGAGAGTACTCTGCAGACCTAAAAGCAAAGCAAGCTATTGGACAAGATCAATGTGGTCTACAAAATCCAATAAAGGGACTGCAACAAATATTATGTCGGCCAAACTGTGGAAAAACTATCCATGAGGATCTATGAGCATCAACTGGCTGTTAACTGGCATGACTAGCTGTCCCAGGTCTCTACCCATGAAGATTGAGAGGGGCACATATTCAACTGGGTATTGATGAAAGTTGTGTGGCACGTGGCCAAATGGTTAAGGCATTGGATTAGTGATCTGAAGGTTGTGAGTTCGAGCCCCAGCTGAGGTATCGTGTTGTGTCCTTGAGCAAGGCATTTAACCACATACCTCCAGTCCACCCAGCTGAAAATGGGTATCGGCAAAATGCTGGGGGGTAAAATGCTGACATCCTATCCAGGGGGGAGTCTCGTACTTGAGTCGCTTCACACCACGGAAACCAGCATCGGCCTGATGAGGCTATAAGGCTCGGGGCAAACTTTTAACCTTTAAACTTTTATCGATTAAGTCATGGCACATGTAAACATGCAGCATGCAAGAGAATTCCTAGAGGCATGGTTTTTTCACAAACAATTATATAAACAGACATGTTGACCTTGATTCCATTTATAAGCCAATGTGGGCAAAATTCCAGACAGCAGCACACATAGTTCACCACACAACCCATCAGCAACATGACCCCCTCCCTACATCACAACTGAATTTCCATGATGACCAGTCAACTGGTTGATAAGTGTACAAAGGCCAGGCGCTCAGAGGACGCACCACAAGTGACCTCCTCGTATGGTGATGAAACATTTGCAAGTGGATTGCCGAAATTGGAGGGCAACACAACCCAGCCATCAACCACCCAAGCTGCACCTATTCTGAGTCATTTCCACTGTTTAACCCTTTATGTTTAATCATTGTCCTGTAGAAAGGTTTTCAGCTGTCCACCTGCTCACTCATGCATAGTGTGTATGTATAATAGTTACATACCTGACACTTCACTGTATTTCTATCCCACATGGGTAAGGTTTGACTTCCCAAATATACCATTACATATTTCATGGAATTATGCTATACAACAGCAAATCACGTCCAGTGTTAAACATGTCTTCCTTAAGCATGACGGAAAATTAAAATTAAAATTTGTGTGCAGAAGGATTAAGAAAGTAATTAAAGTAATTTAACTGTTCCCAACAATGGGAACCCCTACATCCAAACACTGCTGATACTCATCCTTCTAATTGTCAGGTTGTGACAAAGATGAGTTGTGGGCATCTGTAATTGTAGTCTCTATTATTAAAGCTCAAAGGTTTTGCCAAAGCTAAGATTCTCCTCTGATTTTTGTCATATCAACCTGAGATATAGTTTTTATCTAGTTTAATACTCATTTTGTTCCTTTGCTTTGTAAATGGCAATCTCGCTACTTCTTCAGCTATTAGAGAAATTTAAAGTACAATAAATCAACACATCCATGCTAACCAAGAAAGGAATCTCTGGGCTAATTCAGATTCCTAGATCCTAACCTAGATAATTCTATGCAACAATAAATTCTCTTTTTAAGTCTGAAGTTTTTTGTTTACAGGGATCATAGAGCACAGTACAGGCCCTTCAGCCTATGATGTTGTGCTTACTTGTAAACGTACTCTAAGAAAAATCCAACCCTTTCCTCTTATGCAGATCTCCATTTTTCTATCATCCATGAACCTGCTTAAGAGTTTCCTAAATAAATGACCCTAATATATCTGCCTCTACCACCAACCCTGGTGGGTGTTCCACATACTCTCCACTCTCTGTGCAAAGAACTTACTTCTGACATCTTCCCCCCCCCCCCCTTTATAGGGACAAAAGGAAATCTGTCATTCCAGGGAATTTTCATTTATGCCATTTAGAATTTTGACTCATTTTATTTTCTACCCCTGAAATTCTCTTCTTTCAAAGTAAGAGATCCCAGATTAAAAAAAAAATTGCTTGCAGTTCACTAGCCCCTTCAGAGTTCTCATAAAACGTTGCAAATTGCCATCAGACCCTTCATGTAATATGATGACCAAAGCTATATATGGTACTCCAGTTGTGGCCAAAACTGGTATTTATTTAACTCCAGCATGACCTCCCTGGTTTGATATATTTGTGGTGCTTCAATATTTAGTGGACACTGAACTCTACTCACAGCAAAGGCTAAAGAGCCAGCAAAGATAAACAACATTTGGTGCTATCGTGTTAGTGCAGAAAATCAAAATTTCCATTCTGGTGTTCTTGTTCTCTAAATTAACTAGTGTTTTCTCTATCATTCTGCAAAAGGGAACATGATTCCAAATGCAGACTCTTTGCCTGAATAGAAATAAGGAAGTTAACTTAAGGGCCATGATTTCTGTAGTTCCTCACCCAGCACAGGTTGGACCTGCAGTCTGAATACCCATTCATATTCTGAAAGTTCAGCTCGGGGCCTGTCAGCTAGCATCAACTGAGAAGGAACTTGACACCACCACAATTTGAAATAGCTTTAGAAGTTCTTATTCCCAGTCATATTCTGGTGACCCTGAGGAAAAGCATTTCCCTGGGGAAAAAGGTGTTTCCCCAAGGAAAAACATCCAAGTTGGCCTCAGCCTCACAGTGCAGTATTTGAAATGATCAATTGTCAGGAGAATACTGGCTGCCCCTTTAAAGAATATCCAAACTGAGGAGGGAAGTACTAATACCTAGTTTATTTGTTGAGAGTTGGGTTGGAGTTCATGAAGCAAAGTCCCAAGGAAATGTAAACTATTCTGGAAGGTGTGAGTTATATTCTTGAAGTTTAGGTCCTCTACCTGTTGAGATGGGCAGGAATTGTTACACGAGTGTCGCAGTGGATGAACCCAAGTGCAGAACATGGGCAAAGAGGCAGAGTCGGGAGGCGTTACTGACATAGCGAGCATGGAATCAGTATCCAGGAGCGATGCTAGACTTAGAACTGGCAGTCCTATGAAACAAGGTTACTCACACCGGAGTCGACCCACGAACTGGCAGCTCCTTGTGATCACAGGGTCTTTATCCTGCATTTTCTGATGGAAGCAGGTGTGCGTAGCTAGTGGAATCTGGGAATGATTGGAAACTAAACGAGGGGATTGAGGCCCAATTCCTGAAGTAAATAGCAAGGTGGGGGATTGCCAGAGGGGACCATGACAGGAATGCCACAGGAAATGGATTTCAAGTATTATCGGTGTGTTTTAGTTCTGTGTTTCAGTTACTGTCAGTTAATTTTTAATGCTTTGGAAATTGGCAAGCATTGATTTTAGGCAGAAAAATGTTGACTAGAGTGCCCTTTAAAATGCATTTGGATGATAACCCAGATATAAACCATCACAAAATGTTTATTTCCTTGCTCTATATAGTGGCAAACTGAACAGAATCCCAGGCGATAAAGAACTGGTTATTTCCACAAATGCAGGTTTAGTTTACCATTCAGAAAACAATGAGCTTCCACCCAGTGGCCATTTTATTAGGTACACATCATTAATGCAAATATCTACTCAGCCAATCAGACATGGTCAAGAGGCTCAGTTGCTGTTCAGCCAAAACATCAGAATGTGGAAGAATTGTGATCTAAGTGACTTTGACTGTGATATGATTGTTGGTGCTGGATGGGATGGTTTGAGTATCTCAGAAACTTCTGATCTCCTGGATTTTCACACACAACGGTCTCTGGAATCTACAGGGAATGGTGTGGGAAAAAAAACATTCAGTGAGTGGCAGTTCTGTGGGCAAAAATGCCTTGATAATGAAGGCATTCTGAGGTGAGATTGTTTCAAGCTGCCAGAAAGGTGACAGTAACTGAAATAACCACGCGTTCTGTAGCGATGTGCAGAAGAGCAGCTCCGAAGGCACAATACATTGAACCTGGAAGTGGGTGGGCTACAGCAGCAGAAGACCATAAACATATATCCGGTAGTCACTTCATTATGTAGGGGAGGTACTTAATAAAGTGGCCACCGAGTATATTTCCCCAGCTGAAACATGGAGGTAATATCAACATGTTTTATAGTGCTTCACTTGAGTTCTTCATTTAACCATGTTGTGCAGTTCAAATACACTTCGTTCCTCTGCTCCCTGCAGATTCCGGTCCATGGTTCTTCAGCTCTCATAGGGACATATGGTACAAAAGACCACCGTAACCATACTGGCAAAAAAAAAAAAAAAAAAAAATTGGACTAAATCTGGTGCCTAGGCTTTGGCCTATAGTTCTGAATGCTATGAAGCTGATGTGCTCAACAGGGTTATGTTTTAAATATGATAGGAATCTCTACATCCACCAGAATCCCTCAAAGGACCTTTGCAAAGTGAATATTTTACTTTCAAAATGTATTTGTCAGTTTAATAAAAGAGAAGACTTCTACTATCATCGTAGTAAAGCAGTTTTCTAGAAGCGCCTATTTGACAAATATTACCTGGAATTTTTGCTAAGTTCTCCTGCAATAAAAATATGTAGCTGATTCTCAGGATTTAGGTAGCATTATTAAGACCTCAAAGTAGAATTAAATATTTTAAGGTCTGATCATTATTCTCAAAGTGAATGCAGTTGTTATCACATTCCATGCCCACAAACAATAAACATCAGTGACAAAGATTGCTAGTAAATTAATTTTTTTGAAAGTTAGTATTCATTGGTTAGAGCACTTTACTTTGAGAAAAAATATTTTGGACATTCAAATTCACCAGTTCACGACCTTTGTTTAACATCTCACCTGAAAGGCAGCATAGTAAATCACAAGGTGGTTTTCATTTGCACTCCAATCCATAGTGAAGAAAATAAATGAGTATTAATGGAGTAAAGGATTTTCAGATGCTGTCTACCATTTGTTTTGCCTGTTCATAAATGAAGCTCTGGCACCATACATTTTAGTACACATTGAGAAGATACAAAAGGTATCAGTAGATGTTTACAAAGGAATGTAATTTTCTTTCATAATTCATCATGTGCAATTCTCATGCACCAGTATAGTAATTACCTGCCTCAGTGCACATTTCTAAAGAACTTGTCATTCAAAGCAATCATAATTGTGAAAGTATTCTGTGGAAAGGTAATATGCACTTTGAACTTTTGGCTGATCTGAAAACTCTGAATACCCTCCATCAGGCAAAATACTTTGAATATTGGACATCTGAAGTGAAGATGGAAAATCTGGGAAATACTCAATTGTTCATGGATCATCTGTGGTGAGAGAGAAAGCCAGACAGACAGTATTTATGCTTCCAATAAGTTTCACTGACCTGGATTAAAAATCAAAGAATAAGAGTTCAAGTACCAATTATAATGTGTAAATTTAAATACCTTTTATTGAAATAATCATGAAAGGAATAGTTCTTACCAGAAACATAGCTATTGGACAATCTTAACAACTCAAATGGCATATTAGTTTCTAGTATAGAAGGAAATTTGATTGCCCCAATAATGGCAAAATATTAATGTTGTAGTACTTATAGTAACTCTATTTTTTATTTTTAGCACAGTAACATGTTCCAATTAATGTTTGATTAATATTTTAAATGGGGGAAGTGGCAAGGGGCATGGGATCATCTGCGGTCTTAAAGAATGAATCTGTGAGCTTGGATGATCTTGTCCAGTCCCTTTCTCTAGACCAGGGGTTCCCAACCATTTTTATGCCATGGACCCTACCATTAAACAAGAGGTCTGTGGACCCCAGGTTGGGAACTGTTGCTCTGAACAGTATTCACACAAAGCCTAGTCAACAGACTGCCGTAGTAAGAAAGCTCTAAACCAGCAATGGCTCTGTGGAAATCCACAATGGAAGAAAGTAAAGGTCGTAAATTTTATCCATGGTTTTGCTAAGGAATGAGTTTTGGCAAACCTATTTTTTGGTCTACCTTGTTGCACGTGGAAAGTTCTGCTCTGCAGCACTACCACCCCACAAGTTCCTGAAGTTTCAAAGTCTCTGTGCAGGTGAGTGGGAGGCGTTGTCATCTGAATTCTATACTTCCATCAGAATCCTCTCTGAATCACTTCTTCATGTTGTTAAAGCAACAAAGTATGCGATCAGTAGATTCAATAACGAATGGATCCAGTGCATTAATGGATGTAAACTCATCATATTTCAGGTGAGCTCCTGGGTGACGTGGCTGATCCTGACGGCTGGCTCCATGGAGGAGAAGAGAGAAGTGTTCTCTTACTTGGTCCATGTGGCTAAGTGTTGCTGGAACATGGGTAATTACAACGCTGTGATGGAATTCCTGGCAGGCCTCAGGTATCGTTGATTTATTGCTTTACTGGAAGAAGTTCAAAGTTAAGATTAGAGTGCATTTTTCCATGTTATGTATGAGCTACTTTGATCATAAATTGTTCTCCTGGCACTTAATCAAGAAATGCTTTAGATAAGTTAGGTCATAAAAGCCCTTAGTTCCACAGGATTTGAAAGAAAAATCTAAGAGTTAAAAGTTTATGCAAGAATTTTATATTGAAAGGAACTGCTTTGGATGATAGTGGATCTCATAGTCTAATAATTTACTATTATTATCATCAATCTAATTATTGTATATTTGTAAGGAAGAAACCCATGCTGCAGTTCCTATATTCCAAGTCCACTATTTTTTCCCTCACTGAAGAATTGTGTTATCAACTTAAAAGTTTTCCAGCAATGGTGAATGTATAAGAAATTATACTATAAAACATTGCATCAACTTTCAACATACCAAAAACCAAAAGACCATAAGATATAGGAGCAGAATTAGGCTATTTAGTCCATCAAGTCTGTTCACAATTTCATTATGGCTGATCCAATTTTCCTTTCAGCCCCAAGCTTCCCGTATTCCCTTAGGTCCTGACCAATCAGGAATCTATCAAGCTCTGCCTTAAATATTATAGAGACTTGGCCTCCACAACTGCCTGTGGCAAAGAATTCCACAGATTCATCACTTTCTGGCTAAAGAAATTCTTCTGCTTCTCCATTCTAAAAGGATTCCCCTCTATTCTGAGGCTGGGTCCTCTGGCAGACTCTTCCACCATAGGAAACATCCTCTTCATATCCACTCTATCCAGATTTTTCACCATTTGATAAGTTTCAATGAGGTCTCATAGTGCCTCATTTAGATGAGCCCTAACGCCTGGCCTTGTCTAAAACTCAAGCTTCATGGTTCTGTTGTAACTTGGATATATTGGATGTGCAAATCCAATTTTGAGCTAAAAGTTAAGATGGGATGAATTAAATTCCAGTGGTGATTAACTTGACTGTGACAGTATAATCAAATAAGGAAATAGGTCTGGTTATACTGTCACAGTCAAAGTAAAATGAAATGCAACTATGTGTGAAATGTACACTCAGTGACTATTTTATTAGGTACTATTCCTCCCTAACCTAATAAAGTGGTCATTGAGTGTATGTTTATGGTCTTCTGCTATTGTAGTCCATCCAGTTCAAGGTTTGACATATTGTGCATTTAGAGATGCTCTTCTGCTCACCACTGTTATAACACATGGTTACTTGATTTACTGTCACCTTCCTGTTAGCTTGAACCAGTTGGGCCATTCTCCTCTGACCTCTCTTGTTAGTAAAGCATTTTTCCTATAGAACTGCCACTCACTGGACTGGATGTTTTTTTATTCATTTTTCACACCATTCTCTGTAAACTCAAGAGACTGTTGTGTGTGAAAATCCCAGGAGATCAGCAGCTTCTGAGATACTCAAACCACCCCATCTGGCACCAACAATCATTCTACAGGCAAAGTGACTTAGATCACATTCCTTTCTCATTCTGATGTTATGTCTAAACAACATCAGAACGTCTTAAGACCATGTCTACATACTCAATAGAGTTGCTGCCACATGATTGGCTGATTAGATGTTTGCATAAACAAGCAGGTGCACTTAAAAAAGTGGCCACTGAGTTTACATGTTGTTGCCAGTAATAAAATAAAATGAAGTATCTGGATCCAGAATACACACACTCCTTTGACTCAACCACACTTTATTTTACTTGTGCACAAAGAGAACAGAATGATCCCTGTCACTACACAGTTCTGAATTCTGAGCAGAGAAATGCCAATTTTATGGAGAATTCACTTACAGTTATGGATATTGATCATTTAGCGAACTGTATATTTTTTGAATTCTTAACTTGTAAGATCAATCACCATTCATGATAGAAACTACAAGCTGACAGGTGGTAATATTTTGAAGTTAGTAAAACTACTGTCCCCTATTTGTTGGATCACTTATCTCATCTGCAGTGAGCAGGAGTGGCTCCAGCAGTCTCAACTTAAAGATCTCTTTTGTCTGGAAATTGCACTCATCCTCATCCTGTCTTTAACCCTTCCCACCTATGAGCAGCTGCCTGCAGCTGATTCTGCACTATTGACAATTTTTGTGACTGATGTCGCAAGCCATCGGGCCTGGGGGGTGGGGGGTGGGTTGCATAATCTGACATTTGGAGATTTTAATGATGAGGGATGTTGCTGATCTTGCACAAATATAAGCTTATCCAATTCAGTTTAAGGGTATATTCAGGTGCAGGTCCATCTGTATCCTAATCCATGTGCACTCCCATCACATCCATAGTTAAAGTAAACGTCGTCTTGTTAGGCAAATATTATTCTGTGTATCAGATTTCTCCTTTAGCTTTTTCACTTAAGTAGAAATGAAATATGCACATCTGAATATTGATTATGTATTCCACCTCATCATTTGCCATGAATTATTGTTACAGCACAAGACTTGTGGCAAAGTGTTTCCAAAGGAATAAATATTCTGTTTTTTATATTCACCAGCCCATTAGGGCCTGCTATTAGAGAAAGGTGTGTTAAACATCGCTTAAGAAGGTTTGGTTGTCACTTACTGCAGGTCTAGGAAGGTTCTGAAGATGTGGCAATTTATGGACCAGTCAGATATTGAAACTATGAGAAGCCTGAAAGATGCGATGGCACAACATGAAACATCAGCTGAATACCGCAGAGTTGTGAGCCGTGCTCTCAATATCCCGGGGTGCAGAGTGGTTCCCTTCTGCGGAGTCTTTCTGAAGGAGTTATGTGATGTTCTAGATGGTGCAGCCACTTTGATGAAATTCCACTCACGCTGTGAATCTCAGGAGGACACCTTTGAGGTAAGAAGTCTCGGGACTTGTAATGAAAATTAATACTCATTAAGTTTATGCAACAGTAGTATTTTTCTTGGAGATTCTGGGAGCAAATTAACCATGTAGAGTTATGACTTCTGTTTTATGATGCTTACATTTTTTCACCCACGGCATAACTGACTATTCAAATTGCAGTAATGGATTTCACAGTTCACAACACATAAAGCGGAATATGTTTTTCTGCTTTTTAACAAAACTTTTGCAAGTGCTACTAATAAAGCTGTATTTCTCAATTAATTTATTTTAATTTAAACTAAGATGGCACCAAGCTGCAGCCTCTGTCGAGATCATGGCTGGGACCCAGTTGTTTTTTAGGCTTGTATGGATGGTTTTGGGGATAGAGAGATGTGCTATTGTCAGGTTAGGGTTTAGGGACAGGGATGTAGGGAGTTGGAGGTCAGCTTAGGACTTAGGAACAGGGATATAGGGAGGTAGAGGTCAGCTTAGGGTTTAGGGACAGGAATGTAGGGAGTTGGAGGTCAGCTTAGGGTTTAGGGCAGGGGTCGGCAACGTTTACCACTGAAAGAGCCAATATGGACCCATTTCCCACAGAAAAGAAAACACTGGGAGCCACAAAACCCGTTTGACATTTAAAATGAAATAACACTGCATACAACATTTTTTTTTTGCCTTTATGCTATGTATAAACAAACTATAATGTGTTGCATTTATGAAATTGATGAACTCCTGCAGAGAAAACGAAATTACATTTCTGCATGCAACAAAAACATTTTGAACTCCGAAAAAAAGACGTTGGGTTGAAGGTTACTCGATAGGTAGCCTACCTTGGATCGAAGAATTAAAAGAAAGCGCGCACTGGCGGGTGTCAGGCATTGGCAGTGGTGATGTATATTAATAGCGATAAAAAACGCGTTGTAGCGGTGTGCTACACGCAGCTCTAAAATAAAGACACTGCAGTCAAAGGTAACTTTATTCGAACTAAACAGCCTTGATTTAAAGCCTCCCTCAACCCGTCCCCGTGGGCACGGATGCTCCAAAATACACGTACTCACAAACCCCGGTAGGCTATCTCCCTTAGCCGGAACGGTGGCTAATTATGAGCCGGTTCGGATGTGCCAGGAAATGGGGTCTCCACAACGTTTTTAGATTGTACAAGATCACCATAATCTTCAAATTTCGAATTACATTTCAAAAACTAACAAACCACGGGGAGCCGCAGCACAGAGATCAAAGAGTCGCATGTGGCTCCAGAGCCGCGGGTTGCTGACCCTTGGTTTAGGGACAGGAATGTAGGGAGTTGGAGATCAGCTTAGGGTTTAGGGACAGGGATATAGGGAGGTAGAGGTCAGCTTAGGGTTTAGGGACAGGAATGTAGGGAGTTGGAGGTCAGCTTAGGGTTTAGGGACAGGGATGTAGGGAGGTAGAGGTCAGCTTAGGGTTTAGGGACAGGGATATAGGGAGGTAGAGGTCAGCTTAGGGTTTAGGGACAGAGATGCAGGGAGTTGGAGGTCAGCTTAGGGTTTAGGGACAGGGATATAGGGAGGTAGAGGTCAGCTTAGGGTTTAGGGACAGGGATGCAGGGAGTTGGAGGTCAGCTTAGGGTTTAGGGACAGGGATATAGGGAGGTAGAGGTCAGGTTAGGGTTTAGGGACAGGAATGTAGGGAGTTGGAGGTCAGCTTAGGGTTTAGGGACAGGAATGTAGGGAGTTGGAGGTCAGCTTAGGGTTTAGGGACAGGAATGTAGGGAGTTGGAGGTCAGCTTAGGGTTTAGGGACAGGAATATAGGGAGGTAGAGGTCAGCTTAGGGTTTAGGGACAGGGATATAGGGAGTTGGAGGTCAGCTTAGGGTTTAGGGACAGGAATGTAGGGAGTTGGAGGTCAGCTTAGGGTTTAGGGACAGGAATATAGGGAGGTAGAGGTCAGCTTAGGGTTTAGGGACAGGGATATAGGGAGGTAGAGGTCAGCTTAGGGTTTAGGGACAGGAATGCAGGGAGTTGGAGGTCAGCTTAGGACTTAGGGACAGGAATATAGGGAGGTAGAGGTCAGCTTAGGGTTTAGGGACAGGAATATAGGGAGGTAGAGGTCAGCTTAGGACTTAGGAACAGGGATATAGGGAGGTAGAGGTCAGCTTAGGGTTTAGGGACAGGGATGCAGGGAGTTGGAGGTCAGCTTAGGGTTTAGGGACAGGAATATAGGGAGGTAGAGGTCAGCTTAGGGTTTAGGGACAGGGATATAGGGAGGTAGAGGTCAGGTTAAGGCTCACAGACATGGAAGTGGAAGAGATAGAGGTTAGATCTCTGCTCTGCATTCAAAGGCAGACGATGAAGAACATCCAGACATAAGATCTCAGTGCTTGAAAGGCCAGCAATGCGGACATGGGACAAAAGACATCCAGAGTCCAGACCTCCGCTCCACACTTGAAAGGCCAGCGATGTGCACATGGTTCAAAGGACATCCATATCCTGACTCAAAGCTCCAGCAATGTAGGCACAGGGACTATGGGTATCTGTGATTGCTGGGCTGTCTGTCCCAGGTTGGTGCATTTATGTGTGAGCAGGATTCATAAGGGCTGGTCGGTCACTGCTGGCTCGACTGGATTTCAGTACCGAAGATCGGAGTCTGAAGATTGATCAGAAGTCTCGAAGACATAGCCCAGTGGCTGAAGCCCGAAGAAAGGAAGGCTGAGGGAGGCTTGTCCTAGAGTTACAGGACTGTCTGTGCGGGTGGGAGAGACTAAACAGGATATTTTGTTGCTTTTGTTCCATTTTGTTCTACCAAGCTTTATAGGCGTGCTACACTGGTGCCGGAATATACGGCTCACTTACAGGTAGATCCCAGTATGTCCTCAGGTGTGTTGGCTGTTAGCACAAACGACACATTTCACTGTACGTTTTGATGTGCGTGTGACAAATAATTCTGACTCTGAATATGGAGGAATATATTTATTCATACTCACCTTCTTGCACCAATCACAGCTTCTTTGAAAACACAGGCATCCTATTACTTACCATGGACATCTGTGGTTTAGCAGATAAAATGTTTCTGGGAACAAGGAAAAGGAGCCATTATTGAGATAATAGATATAATTTTGGTCACTGTACCTTTTTGGCCCTTAAGTTTGACAACGAATACTGAGACAGATCCATGTTCTGGCTTCACATGCCTTATGTAGACAAGTGAAGTTCAATGGGGGCTGTTATGAAGCATAGAATATAAAATGTCTGTATTCAGGAAGATATGTAGTTTTCTCCAAATACATGGAGCTCTTCCAAAAAATTCAGACTTCACACTGTGCTGATGGGGAGGTTGCTAACTGAATTTGTTTTTCTGACATGTGTTTCTTCTAAAGTTTCCAGTTTTATGGTTTGTCTGTTGTTGGGGTTACCAGCAGTTACTGACTTGGTTAAATGGATGTTCCTAGTTTATTGCAGACTACAATGGCCAGGAACATTTTCTGCAGCGAATTGGAAAAGATGGATTAAATAATACAGAGAAAGAGTCCACAGTGAATAACATTCTCCAGACCATTCGAAGCTGTAACAGAAGCCTGGAGTGTGAAGAAGGGGAAGAAAGTAGCGGTGATAGTGGCACTTCAAGGAAGAACTCATTCAAAGATAGAAGCAAATATCAGTAAGTGTTAGAACCATTTGCTAATAGCGTAAGTGATTTTTATCCGATGTATTGTATAAAATGCACAATGTGACTCACAGAGATGACTAAACTGAATAACAACTACACCCAAGAACAGAGTTTATTGTTAAACGTAGAATGTGATGTTCCTCATAGTACTTGTAACTCACTTAGAGATTTTCCATGGGTGTTGGACTTTATTATAAATTCCACAATTATAAAGATATACTTGATAAAGATTAGATTTATTTGTCACTTGTACATTGAAACATATAGTGAATTGCATTATTTGCATCAAGTTAAGTCAGCGATGACTGTGCTGGGCATCAGTGTTGCCATCAGTCTGGCGCCAACATGATGTACCCACAGTGTGCTGACAGTAACTGTTTGTATTTGGAATGTGAGAGGAAATGAAATCACCCAGAGGAAACCCACTCAGTCACGGAGAGAGCGTACAGACATCATCCTGGCAGACAGCAGTGGGAAATGTACCCTGACCTTACAGCTGGCGCAGTAATGGTGTTATGCCAACTGCTACCATTCCTCCTCACATTGGCATCACTCGACCCTGTCTTTATGTCACTTCCTTGTTGTTTCTTATGTTAGAAATATATTATGCATCCTGGAATATGGTGAAGTAGCTATGTGCTTAGATTTGGATTTATGCCATTGATTGGCACTAATGTTTGGTGTAGAATGATGACTTAATTTCTGAGTGAAGCTTGATTTTGTTACAGTGAGCTGAAAGTGTTGTCCCTACCTTTCAAACATAGAACAGTACAGCACGTGGACAGATTCTTTAGCCCATGATATCTGTGCTAAATATGATGCAAAATTAAAGTACCACCTTCTGCCTGCTCGTAACCTTCCAGTCCCTGCATTTTCAAATGACAATCTAAAAACTGCTTAGGTGCCATTATCATATTTGGTTTGACCAACACTCCTGGCAGCACATTATGGATATCACTCTCTGTTCTTTTAAAAATCTCAAAACTTGGCTTACATATCTCCATTCAATTTCCTTTCCTCTTGCATTTGACATTTCTACCCTGGGAGAGAGATTCTCTTGGTCTACCCTGTCTATTGCTTCTCATTATTTAATGAAGTTCTATCAGGTTGTCCACAAGACAAAGGAGCAGATTTGGGCCATTCAACCCACTGAGACTGCTGCACCATTCCATCATGGCTGATTTATTATCCCTCGCAACCCAGTTCCCCTGCCTTCTACCCTAACCTTTGTTGCCCTGACTAATCAAGAGCCTCCACTTTAAATAAACTCCTGCTGTGAGTACAGGTCCTGAGCCATCAAGCACTCTTCATACATTAATTCTTTCATTCCTTCTAGTCCTCTCAAAATGAATGCTAACCTTGCACGTGCCTTGCTTGACCTTTCACCTCTGACGTTCAAGAGGAAACAATCCAAGTTTGCCCAAACTTTCCTCATAAATACTAGACTCTAATCCAGACAGAACTCTGACAGATGGCTTCTACATACTTTCAAAAGCCGTCCATCCAATTCAGTCTTTGACACCAAATTCACTCTAAAACGCCATACAAATTTAGTCTTTGTTTAATTACCATAGAAGGGGCCAGATAAATTAGCATTGGATCTTTTCTCCAAACTCTTACTTCAGAAACGCAGGTAACAAAGCAAAAATTGGCTAGGTGCAACAACATGGTCACAAATAAATTCTTTGAAAATGATGCAGGCACTTTACCAAACTGTTAGCATTCAACTATTCTAAACAAGCGTCACCCCACGTTTCACAATACCTTTGGGCCAAATGTGGAACTGAGCACAAATTGGATTCAGGCGTTAAACAATGAAGCTAATGTATAATATACTATCCAAATGTTTGAGAGGTTTTCTATTATATTAGCTCAGAAGTATTTTGTTACATATTATTTTGTATGCAGCAACCCATCAGCTAACCATTTGGTTCCTTCACTGGCTAATTAACTTCTGTTTCATTGTGGTCCAAGTGGTTTTCTGTTTCTGTATCTTATTTCCTCTATTCTTTTATTTCTGAAGCACATCCAGGGCAAAGGCATCTTCAGAGTCCAATCAAATATTGTAAGTTCAATGTCTGCCATGTTGCATCATCGTCAAAGAAAAAAAACACACGTTTGCATGAATTATGTTTTCATATGTGTTCATGCAGCTTCTTGGAATGCGTGTTGTTTCCGAAACTGATAACCCGCTATGACCAAACATATTCGTTTTTAATCCCATAGGACTGATCGACTAAAATTCCCATTTATTTTGCATTCTTGCCACCACCTTTTTAATACTGGGGTTGCAGGTGGCAGGAAGCTGTTACTTTGGTGGGTGTGGTGAGGGATTTGCTGTTTGAGGTATACATTTGGGGTAGCCAAGAAGGCCAAGCACTTAATATTATCAGCAAATTACCAATAGCAACCCTCACTCCAAAGTGATTTATTTCCGTCACAATAGACCAAAGGCAAAGAGTTCACTGGATTGAAGCAGTTTGCTTTCTAACCTGTCCATTGTCATCTGTCAGGCTATTAATTCTTTCTAGGTCAGATGCAAGCCTTGGTTGCAAAACTGCAATGACACCTGGGAGATTTAAACATTTTCAGCCCTAATACCAAGCAGGAATTTTGCTTGCCCATCCCTACCCATTGTACCTATTCACTCTTAATTGGTACAACTGAATATATGCACAATGGGATTCAAACTATGTTTATCTTTGGAGCCTTTTTCTGTTTTGACTGTGGGAGATATTTGCTTGGATTGAGAATTATTAGAGCTGGTTTCCAGGCGTCGGGTTTCTTTTCGTACAATGGGTTGCAGGGACTGATGAGCCAAATGACCCTAGTGCTCAGGAATGAAATTGGGAGTTCTTCTTGTGAATGATAAACAACCAATACTGATAGATATTTCCATAATAGCTTTAATTGATTTGGACTTAAAGAACAGAAATGTAGTTCAATTACAGTATAGCCATTTTGATCTGCTGAAGCAGTAGGCACACTGCACAGGCTGAATGGCTTCTGTTTCATGACAAATTTCACTGCACATGCTGGTGATAATAACCCTGATTCTGATTCTGTTTCTGATTCTCATGATGCCATGTTCCTGCTGTCTGATTTAACCTTTGGTCCAGACACAGGTATCGAATCCTGGACCTCAGGTTAAAAGTCTACATGACGGAGTTACACAGAATATCTGATATGTATTTTAGAGATAGATTCATGCTATATCCTTGTGCATCTTATGGGGAATACGTAACATGTTATAGGTCATAACATTCTTCTGAGCTGCCACCATTAACTTAGGAATCTGATTGGCAGAAACCATGAGCGAAGTGGAAGGGGTTGTTTTTTCGCTTTTCTCTCCATGCCATGCCAAAAGTTGTTCGAAAATTCCACGTGAGTGCATTTGCTGCAGGTAACGCCAGGACACTGCAGTGTGTTGCTGACCAGAAGTAAATCATAAAAACAAGAAATTCTGAAGATGCTAGAGATCAAGATCAGCACACCAAGATGCTGGAGGAACTCAACAGCTCAGAAAGCATCTACTGAAGGAAATCATGGGAGTCGTGGCAGATTTTAAGAGATGGCTTTTTAGAGCAGTTTGTCATTGAGCCTACTAGGGGGTCAGCTATACTAGATTGGGTGTTATGTAATGAACTGGAGGTGATTAGGGAGCTTAAGGTAAAAGAACCATTAGGAACCAGTGAACACAAAATGATTGAGTCCAGCTTGAACTTTGATAGGGAGGAAGTAAAGTCTGATGTAGCAGTATTTCAGTGGAGTAAGGGAAATTACAGTGGTATGAGAGAGGAGTTGGCCAAAGTAAATTGGAAGGAGCTGCTGGCAGGGATGTCAGCAGAGCAGCAATAGTGTGCATTTCTGGAGAAAATGAGTAAGGTGCAGGACACATGTATTCCAAATACTCAAATGGTAAAATAGTACAACTGTGGCAGACAGAGGGAGGTCAAAGCTATTGTAAAAGCAAAAGAAAGGGCATCCAACAAAGCAAAAATGAGTGGGAAGATAGAGGATTGGGAGGTATTTTCAAAAACCTACAGAGAGCAACTAAAAAAGTCATTAGAAGGGTAAAAATGAAATATGAAAACAAGCTAGCAAATAATAACAAAGTGGATAGTAAAAGTTTTTTCAAGTATGTTAAAAATAAAAGAGAAATGAGAGTGGATATAGGACCATTAGAAAATGAGGCAGGAGAAATAATAACGGGGACAAGGAGATGGCTGATGAACTAACTGAGTATTTTGCACTAGTCTTCACTGTGGAAGACACTAGCAGTATGCCTGATGTTGTAGTGTGTGAAGGAAGAGAGGTGGATGCTGTTACTATGACAAGAGAGAAGGTGCACAAAAAGCAGAAAGACCTAAAGGTATATAAATCACCTGGACCAGATGAACTTCACCCCAGGGTTCTGAAAGAGGTAGCATTAGAGATTGTGGTGGCAGTAAAAATGCTCTTTTTGAAAAATCATTGGACTCTAGCATGGTGCCAGAGGACTGGAAAATTGCAAAAGTCACTCCACTCTTTAAGAAAGGAGGAAGGCAGCAGAAAGGAAATGATAGACCAGTTAGCCTGACCTCAGTGGTTGGAAGGATGTTAGAGTCAACTGTTAAGGATGAAGTGAGGAATTACTTGGTGACACAGGGCAAGATAATATAAAGTCAGGATGGTTTCCTTCATGGAAAATCCTATCTAATGAACCTATTGGAATTTTTTGAGGAGATTACAAGTAGGATAGATAAAGGAGATGCAGTGAATGTTGTATATTTGGATTTTCAGAAGGCCTTTGACAATGTGCCAAACATGAGGCTGCTTACCAAGTTAAGAGCCCATGATATTACAGGAAAGGGGTACTAACATGGTTAGAGCATAAGCTGATTGGTAGGTGGCAGTGTGTGGGAATAAAAGGATTCTTTTCTGGTTGGCTGCCAGTGACTAGTGGTGTTCCGCAGGGTTCAATATTGGGACCACTTCTTTTTATGCTGTATATAAATGATTTAGATGATGGAATAGATGGCTTTGTTACCAAGTTTGCAGATGATATGAAGATTGGTGGAGGGGCAGGTAATGTTGAGGAAACAGGTAGGATGCAGAAGGAGTTAACAGATTAGGAGAATGAGCAAGAGAGTGACAAATGAAATACAGTGTTCAAAAATGCATGGTCATGCACTTTGGTAGTAGAAGTAGATGAGCATACTATTTTGTAAATGGAGCAAATCCAAAAATCTGAGATGCAAAGGGACTTGGGAACCCTTGTACAGAACACCCTGAAGGTTAACTTGCAGGTTGAGTCAGTGGTGAGGAAAGCAAATGCCATGTTAGCATTAATTTCAAAAGGTCTAGAGTACAAGAGCAAGGATGTGATGCTGAAGCTTTATAAGGAACTGGTGAGACCTCACCTTGAATATTGTGAACAGTTTTGGGCCCCTCATCTTAGAAAAGATGTGCTGGTATTGGAGAGGGTCCAGAGGAGGTTCACAAGGATGATTCCAGGAATGAAAGGGTTATCATACAAAGAACATTTGATGGATCTGGGTCTGCACTTCAGAAGGAATTCAGAAGGATGAGGGGGATCTCTCTGAAATCTTTTGAATGTTGAAAGGACTAGACAGAGTAGATGTGTAAAGGATGTTTCCCATGGTGGGAAAGTTTAGGATGAGGGCACAGTCTCAGATAGAGGGGTGCTCTCTCAAAAGAGAGACACAGAGAAATTTCTTTACCCAAAGGTAGTGAATTTGTGGAATTTGTTGCCGCATGCAGCTGTGAAGCCCAGGCTGTTGGGTGTATTTAAGGCAGAGATTGATAGGTTCTTGACTGGACATTGCATCAAAGGTTACAGGGAGAAGGCCAGGAACTGGGGTTGAGGAGAGAAGAAAAGGATCAGCCATGATTGAATGGCAGAGCAGACACAATAGGCCAAATGGCCTAATTCTGTTCCAATGTCTTTTGGTCTTATGGTCTAAACAAATAAACAGTCAATATTTTGGGTTAAGACCACAAAACGTTCACTCTTTATTCCTCTCTATAGATGCAGCCTGACCTTATTTCCTGCAGCATTGTGTGTGTGTGTGTGTGTGTACACACAAATCAAAAGTGAAATAGTGTTTGATTATGTAACAGAACTTGACCCCCAAAGGAGGTCCACAGTCACTATTCTAGGAACAGATGTCTCTCATTCTGCTGGCCAGCTTGTTCACTGATTCCATCACAGCCATGACCTAGGCTGGAAAATCCACAACCCTGGCATGAAATCTTCCCCTTCGTGTCTAATCTTTTTCTGGATTAGACACGAAAAATCTTTTTCAGGGATTTTTTCTGGAAAGTGAAAGTCAAGCAAGAGCTATCAAGATCGGGTCAAGTCTCCAGATGCTGGTCAAATTTCAGACCTTATTGATATATTCTTGCCAAAACTGGTGGGAGTCTGTAAGACTGATTGACAAAATACAGTGGATTCCTATTAATTGGGACACATCAGGACAAGTAGACTTTAGTCCAATTTAGCAGCTGCCCAATTAGCCGAAGTTTCATGGAAGTAGTTAAAAAGGTACAAAAAATTTTAAAAACTACATTTTAACAATAGAAATACAATAGAAATTATGAAAGACTATACATAAAGATTGATGAACAACCAATATGCAAAGGGAGATAAACAGTGCAAAAATAATACTAAGAGCATAAGTTGTAGTGTGCTTGAAAGTGAGTCTTTTGGTTGTGGTATCAGTTTCAGAGTTGTGAGTAAAGTTATCCATGCTAGTTCAGGAGCCTGATGGTTGTATATCAATAAACAGTCCTGAACCTAGTGTATAGGACCAAGGGATCCTACATCTGCTGCCTGATGGTAGTAGTGAGGAGAGACCTTGGCCTGGGTGGTAGGGATCCTTAATGGTGGATGTAGCTTTCTTGTGGCAGCACTCCATGTCAGTACGCTCAGTGGTTGGTTGAACTTAGCCTGGGATGGAGTAGGTTATATCCATCACTTTCTGTAGACTTCCCTGTTCCTCGGCATTGGTGCTTCCATCCTAGGCCATAATGTAACCAGCCAGGATACTCTCCACTGTGTATCTGTAGAAGAAGTTTGTCCTGGTTGGATTTAGCACCCTTAAACTTTTAAATCTGCTTTATGCTGATGTAACATAAAGATTGTTGTATGTTGCTTTAATGGACTATGGTATGGTGCATTCCTTCAGCTGTGGCACTTGTGAGGTAATTTCTAAAATAACAAACCAAGCCAGTCTGACTCAAATAAAAGTCTAAATTGCTTTTTGACACTATTGCATTGTTCTGTTTCATTTACATACAAACTAATTCTAAAACTGGAAATGCTACTGAATGAATGATAATACAATGTGACCACCTGCCCCATGAAAATTGAGTGTGGAGTCATTTTGGTGGAGTGACTACATGTGAAAGGTTATGGAAGAGTCACAGCCTATTGGCAGCTGGAGAAGCAGGTGTATGTTTTCATCAGAAACGTGCAGTATCTTAGCTCTCTTCTCCTTCACAGGTTCATTGTTGGAGATCTGTCAGACTCAGAGAGTGAATCCTTTGAGCAATCCAGTGAGATTGACCTGAGTGGGACAGAGGACCAGCAGAAGGCGTTTAATCATGAGACCGAACTTATTCCTTGGTATGTATTGTCCATTAGAGCTGACGTCCATCAGTTTCTCCTGCAAGGGTCCACAGTCATACACTATGACCAGGAGGCTCATCTATCAGCACGTTGTTTTCTCAAACTGGAAGCTGACAACTGTACTCTGACTTGGTCAAAACCACCGACAGCCAACCCAACCAACGCCAAGGTGAAAAGCATAGTACCGGGTAATAGCACAGATGTTGGTAATACAAAGTTTCAGCTGTATGGGCACATTGCATTAAATGGACTTGTAGAAGGCTTTTTGGACATGTCTGTGGTGAAAGCTGTTTACATGGGACATTCAGGAATTGATCTTAATACTGTTTGCATTCAAAACAAACTTTCCCAGATGACCCTGGAGGAAAATTGCATAACGTTGCTGTATGGGGTCCATACAACTGATAATCGCTTATTGCACTTTGTGGCTCCTAAGTACACTGCTAAAATGGTGCATGATGGATTACAGGAACTGGTGACGGCTGTGAGGAAAATGAAGAAGTTTCCCGACCAAAGACTGCAATGGCTGAGGAAGCAATATGTCAGTTTGTATCAGGTACGTGGAAATTAATCCCTTGTAACAATATTTCTGAATGTTGTTAAGAATTATAAGATTGGAAATATCTGTTGGTGATTTAAATGAATAAGTACTTATAATGCTCATAATGCCAGTCTTAACTGCATATTTTAAATCGGGTATGAAGGAATATTATGAAAGCACTTGTTTATTGACATTGCCAAGGACACTGGGTATTGATCAGATGTCAATATTTTCTCTTTATAGTGTATTCTGATGCCCTTAACATCAAATGTGCAAGAAGTTTAAGAAACTTATAATCAGAAAACAAATTAAGTGTTTTCAGTATGCTATTGTAAATATTTATGGTAATAACAGTTATGAAGCAAAGCAGATTCTCTGAACTTCATGACTCAATAGGCCAATACATTATCACACAAAGAGAAAACGTAAGAGTAATTTCATCAGAAATAATAATGGAAATAGTTTTCAATTCTATATTGCATTATTGGAAACCACATGGGGCTAACAGAAAAGACTACTAAGAATTGGATGGAAAACAAAACAAACTAATTAAGAAAATAAATGCAAAAGATTCTGCAAATGCTGGAAATCCAGAGCAACACACACAAAATGCTAGAGGAACTCAGCAGATCAAGCAGCATCTATGCAGATAAATAAATAGTCGCCATTTAGGGCTGAGACCTTTCACAGGGTAAATATGCAAAATTAACAAATAACTATAAGGAAAAGTAAAGAGATACCAGCTAACTTAAAACTGAGTAGGAATGTTCAGAGATCAGTGACTGTGCTAATGGTAAAAGTAAATGCCATTCTTCATAACAAACAGTTCAATTTATCCCAAACAAGGGAAGGTGGGTGAACTCAAAAAACAGGCAAGATTTACAAAGACAACTGATGATTAGAATCAAATTAAATACACATCAGTTGAATGCAAGAAACTATTAGAAGCAAAATAATAATTGCACGTTCATTGAAATTGAAATTCCCAACTGAGAAATTGAAAATGATTTAGGTATGAAATGATTTGAGAGCAAATCCTCACTGGCCATAGTATTCTGGTCAAACTGCATTTTGAGTGTGAAGTACTGCTTTGATTTCTATGAAATAATGTTTTATCCAAGCCCTAAAGCTTGGAAAGGAATTAATTAAAAGTACCCCTTCGTGTATGAGGAATGTGTTGAGAGGAACTGATAGGTGAGAAAAGCTTTTGCCAAAAGAGACATCACATACTGAACATATATAGCAGATATATACTGTTTGCGAACATAACAGATTTACCCAGACAGAAAGGTTTGAGTTAAACCAATATTGACCAGGGTTCATTCTTCCTAATGTAATGCTCAGTATTATACTACTGAGCAAGAAATAGACCTCTGATAAAGAGTGGGGAGAGAGACTTGTAAAGAGGAATGTTTGTGTCATTGTGAACAGTGCTAGGAAATGAAACTTTTATCTTGGGCACTTTGATGTAGAGAAGGAATCTCCCTTCTTTCAGTAGGTTCAATGCCAAGTGGAAAAAGCAATCTGCAGATGTTGGAAATCTGAAAGCTGAAACATAAGCAGAAAATGCTGAAGATACTGAAGATGCTCAACAGGTCAGACAGCATCTGTAGAAAGAGAGAAAATAAGTTGAAGCCTCAGTTCTGAGATATTTTGTCTCAGGGCCAGCGTTACAAGCATGACTAGATGAAGGCTCTAAGCCCAAAATGCCGATTCATTATTCCTCTCCATTGTTGCTGCCTGACCTGCTGAGTTCCTCCAACATTTTGTATGTGCTGCTCTGGATTTCCAGCATCTGTAGAATCTGCTGTGTTTAAAAAAAAGTGACCTGTTGAATTCCATGTGACACTTCAAATCTGTCAGTAAATCCTTGCCTAGTACATGCAAGCCATTACTTCAATTTGGTAGCTGAAAGCTGACAGGAAACATTGGCTGAAGGCAGCACCATTTGGTGAATCTTATTTTAAAGTTCATGCCATTTTACAAGCACAGCTGTAAAAGAGAAAATGTACTATGATGGCCATGATAATCTAAATATTTAGTCTTCTAGTCCAAACCTATCACAGCATTTAGGTAATATTTCTGTAAATTCGAAGGTCACAAATTCTACTTATGCAAAGGAGACATTTTAAACTGCTGTCTTAGATTGATAGAAAAAATATGGAAAATATTCTAAAAGCTATTGATCTACAGTTTTGAAATTTGTGATTCACTTGTTTGACTTACGGATTTTACTTGAAACAAGTACAAACATTGCAGCAATAGTTTTGACATAAAGAAAACTCAAACAAAACAAAGTTAACTTTATGAGAATGAGGGCAAGAAATGCAATGGAGAAGAAAGCTTAAATGGAAGTTTCTAAACTGTGCAAATCATCCCTGGCGGGGGTGTGTGAGAAATTATAACTTGCATTGATCCATTGGGCTTTAGACAGCTAGCGTCAGGTTGACCTGCTGGCGGACAGCTGGACATACTGAACTAATGAAAGCCTCTTCTCCTCTATTCCCTCCTCTCTCCACCTCTCCTCCTCTCTCCCTTATCTCTTCTCTCCCTCTTAAATTCTTCAAAATCAGGTTTATAATCACTGATGTATGCCATGAAGCTTGTAGTTTGTAGCTGCAGTATAGCATAATACGTAAAAAAATGGCACCTGGGTAGCTGATGTGTCTGGAAGAAGGTGAAAGGAAAGAAGAAGTTGGCAGCACAGACCTGTAGAAAATGCTAAAATGTGATTTATGTGTGAAGGTTAATGATTAAGAGCACTGACAATGAGTGATGAGGAGGAAGGGATGGAAAGTCATAGCATAAGATAAAATGAGGTGGGAGGACATATGTTTGGAGCCCGAATGCCAGCTAATTCATTTGGATAGGTGGCCCGTTTAATGTACAATTCCATGTTTTTGATGTAGGAGGAAGGCAAGTTTGAGGGACCAACACTGGCTCAGGTTATTGAACTCTTTGGAGGCAGACGCTGGATCACAGGAAACACAGCCACAGCGACTTTGAACAAAAGCACGGAAAAATCCAACCTGCAGCGCAACAACACATTGGGAATGAACACAGCTAAAAAGATAAAGAAATCACTCATCAGGGTATGAACTGAGACTTTCATAAGTCCCTGTCATGTGTTTTCGATCAAGGATTAATTGACTGAAAGTTTGGTTCTGTGCAGGGAGACAGTGGGGAGATGACTGACGAGGACATGGGAACACGCAAGGCTCGAAACTGCAAAGAATCTCGAAGCAGGAGTGGATCTGACCCAGCAGATTTTGATGAACAGGAAGAATCGGGTAACATGCTTCTTCCCTTAAATATCTGCTGTATTTATGGACCAGGAGTTGTAGATCATATTCTAAGAAGCTTTGCAGATGTGAGTGTACCTTAGAGTGGCACAACGTGGGCAACGCCACAGGTAAAGTCACTCCCTCTCAGCTTTGACAGCTCAAGTGCAATCCTGACCACCAGTCGAATTTGCAAGTACTTCCTGTGCCTGCAGAGCTTTCGCCTAGTTTAGGAGATCCCAACCTGGGATCCACAGACCCCTCGGTTAATGGTAAAAGTCCATGGCATAAAAAAGGTTGGGAACCCCTGCTCTAGGTACTTTAGTTTCCTTTCACATCACAAAGTAGTGAGTGCATGGAATGGGCTGCCAGCGACAGAGGTGGAGGCGGATACGATAGGGTCTTTTAAGAAACTCCTGAATAAGTACATGGAGCTTAGAAAAATACAGTGTTTCAGTAACCCTAGGTAATTTCAAAATAAGTACATGTTCAGCACAGCATTGTGGGCCAAAGGGCCCGTATTGTGCTGTAGGCTTCCTTTGTTCTATAGACTCACTTTCAAGGACTCTAGAACTCATGTTCTCAAATTTTATTTATTTATTTGTTTATTTATGTTGCACATTTGTTGCCTTTTGCACATTGGTTGTTTGTGTGACTATGTGGCAATTTCTCAATGATACAGTTGTGTTTCTTTGTATTTACTGTGAACGCCCACAGGAAAATGAATCTTAAATGGTAACATACATCTACTTTGATAATCAATTTACTTTGAAACTTTGAAGATGGGTAGCTGGTAGGTTAATTGGCCATTCTAAATTACCCCTGGAGTGTGAGTGATAGAATATGGGAGAAGTAGATGGGAATGTAGGGATAATCAGAAGAATAGGATTAATGTAGGACCAATCTAAATGTATGGGTGATGATTCCTGCTAACTGAGTGGACTGACCAACCTGGTTTCATGTTCAATGGCTCCCTGATGCTCTCACTCTGACAGCAATTGTTACTATATTATCTGTCAGAAAATTGAATGGCTTTGGAACAAAACTGTGAATACAGGTTAACAGGGAGGATCTACGTGGGTTTAGAGGAAAATCTTATTGTCAGATTGTGCTGTCAGGTTGCAACATGCGTTTATAATAGTAATTAATACAATTAGACTGATACATAATTATAAATGCAAAATATAAAGCTAGGAATCAATGCTAAATAGCAATGTCAGGACAATGTTCTTGCAGTTAATCTGTTTACTCTTTTTAATGATGTTTTGTGGCAACCCACTTTCTGCGCAGGCAAACTGGCTCACAAATAGCCAGCGCGCAGTGGGAAACTTTGGTAATGCACCTCTGATGTCATTTCAGCCCGGAGAGGGTGGGCACTAGAGATTAAATGCCAGCGCCGCGAAGTTTGAATAAACTAGTCTCCAAACGACTTAACGACTGTGTGTCATTATTTCAGCACTGTGTGTAGCACACCGCTGCAGTTTTCCATTTTTATTTGCTGGTAATTGATAAATATCACTTAGTTGAACATACTTGATTGCATTTTAATAGTGAACTTTAAATCTTGAAGAAATATACAATGTAAACTGGGAAACTTCAGCTCAGATTTTGCTGAATGATGCTGTTGGTTCCATTCAGAACACCAGCATTTCCCCACATAAATACCAGCAACTTTATGGAACTGTTGATATTAGTTGCTGTTAGTTGTATGGTGGAAGTGTCTATCTCCTTCTCTTTGTTTGACTGCACAGTTCTCACCAGTTCAGTAACTTCCCTGTGTTAACAAGTACGATGGTTTGGTACCATTGCTTAACTTGTTACCATATGCATTCTAATTGAGCTCAAGAGAGTGGTGACTAAAGACTCCAGTGAGTTATACCAGTGAATTCTTGGCCAATATGTGCTTAATTTATTTGACACATTTATTCTTTTCAGATTTGAGTGTTTCGGTGGCTTCTCCTGGTTCTTATACGCTTCCTGCCAGAGCCCGTTCTCTCACCACACCACCATCCGCCACATTGGGCCCTCCAGCGACCACACCAGTGAGACCTGTCTCCTCTCCAGTTCTTTCAACTACCAGCAAGACCAAAACTGGGTAGGAGAAAAATAAATGTGGTCTAAGATTCACACATTTATTCCTTCCCATCAGAGCAACATGTGGCATAATATTCCTTATTTAAATGTTCACATGAAAAGCAAACTTTTAAATAGCAGGGATGTCCAAAGAACTTAGAAAATAAAACAGTATACAGCAGGGACAGACCTTTCTGGCCACTGCATCTGTGCTGACCAGTATAGTTTCTACTGTATTTCAGTATTCTGTATGAATGCAGTACATTATAAAAAGAAGGTATTGAGATAATTGTTGCTATTAAGGTGAGAAAAGAGGACAATCACTTTTATTTACAGAGACAATGCTGAAGGAGGAACATTAAGTCATCGATATGTAAGAGGAATTTCTTTGCGCTATAATTATTGGAGCATGTGAATCTGTGCCACAGGATAGAGTGAGGTGGAGGCCATATTATAGTTTTAGAAGAAAATTGAATAAATATTTGAAGTAGAGACGGTATAGAGACCCACATGACAAAATGATCCATTTGGCTATATTCTGCAATTTAGTCAACATTTTAATATTTATATTTTTTGTCAAAAGATATGAGGCTTTGCAAAATGGGCAACAAAACTCAGTTTTTATGTATGTAATCTTTTGTAGTTCCCTATGGTTCTGTTTTTTGTAAAATAATATTAATATGCCACATGATAACATAGTTTATATTACATCTGTAGTGAGAACTTGCTTCTTCAATGTACACCCCAGATTAACATCATTATTTTTGTGAAGTTAGTAAATTCCACAAAGGAACTCTCTGAAATAAGACCCAGAAAAGGGGACGACTGGGCACTGATACACGGTGTGCAAAAAGGAAGTGAGGGGAAAAGAGGTGTAATGCACAGAATTCATTTGTTTTTGTTAAGAAGCAGGTAAGAAGCAATATGCCAAAGACTGTCAAATAGTAAGAGAGATGGAGGAGTAGCCTTGCAGACTGATGGCAGGAACGTGCAGGGGCGATACAGGAGTTTTCAGTTACCCAAATATTAATTGTGATAAAAGGGAAAGAAAAGTTGAAATTTCTGAAATGAGTTCAGACTTTTGTCACAGCCAAGAAGGGGACATTCTGGGGAATGCAGTGGATCAGGTGTCACTGGGAGTAAACTTCACTATAGAAAGTTTTATTTTAAGAATGAAGAAAGAATCGGAACATTTAAAGGACAACCTTTCAATGAGACATTTCTTCAGTGAGAAGAGAGGTAACCTGGCCAGGGTAAAGCATAATTAAAAATTTGGCAGGTAAATCTGCAATGGATAATGATTGACCACCACAGGGAGTTACTTTCCTACAAGTAGAGAAGCCAAGGCTAGTAACCCTTGATGACAAAGGAGACAAAGACAATGCAAATGTTAGGAGGAGGAAAACAATGCATGTCACATAAATACAGTAGTTAAAGTGGGAAGGAGGTTGAATATAGCAAGGTGAAAGGGGAGATGAAAAGGAAATTAAAGCAAAACAAAAAATAGAATTGCTGACATAAAAGAGCATCCAAAAGCTTTCCATATGGACATGAAAATAGTAAGCAGTAGTTACAAGAGAACTAACAAGGTTTTCCATGCAAAGCAGTTGAAGACATAGCTGAAATCTTACATGTCTATTTGATATCAGACTTTACTAAAGAAAAGGATGGGTTTGTACAGGAAATTGCCACTAACAGCCATGATCCTATTTAAAGGCCTATTCCTGCTTTGTTTTTTTTAAATGTATCCTTGTGTTCTTTCTTTCCTTGATGAGATAATCACTCCAGCCCATTTCCTCATTTTGAGCCTCACTCCCTCTGTAATCTCGCCCGAATGTAGCCCTGGTTCTGTAGTGCCTTATATGCTTAACTCTCCCTTGTAACCTATAGTTTTTTAATTCTTTCATCTCGTTGAAAATAACCTATATTTTTTTAAGGGATTTTTGGTACACTGGGGCCACTGAATGACAATAAGCTTCAGACTGAATGAGACCCCAAGAAGAAAAAGAGTCCTGGAAGAATGATGGAGATATCGGAGTGTGCAGAAACCCTTTTGTAGCACATTACTGTGAGAGGAAAGACAATTAGCCAGATTTCTTATGAAAAACGTAAAGTAGATGATAGTGACGTAGACCCAGCTCTTGTGACTGAATATACAGTAACAATTTGGATTTTTCTACTCTCTCCATTTTCCCCCTTCAGCGTAAGAAATGCTCAAGTGAAAACAATCAGCCATTCATTTTCAGTCTGTGGTCCATATCCAGGGAGTTCATTACATTGTACTTTCAGATTTCAGACTTCACTGTATACTCACTTGCCTTCGGCTTCAGTACAGCCATTCTCCTCACCACATCTCTTGCAGAACAGCGGCCTTAAATGCTTACTCCCATAGACCCACTTCCGTGATTCTTCATTTCCCCCTGGCAGTTTTCTTGGACTCATTCTAATACATACTCTTCCAGTCATCCTCCAGTCATTGCATCAGAATCTTTATTGTACATTTTAATTAACAGTACTGTGCAAAACTCCTGGGTGCCCTCATTATATACCCATGCCTAAGACTTTTGCAAAGTACTGTACTTCAGAATCAGAAGCAGGTTTATTGTGACGAGAAACTTGTTAACATAGCAGCAGCAGTTCAATGCATTTCAGCCCATTCTTTCTTAATGTGACATCTCAGCAATTAACTAAAGATGTATTTTATATTACAACATGTCTTAAAGCTGTTATGTTTTAAAGAGTCCAAGTTAAAAGGGATATTTTTTCTTTTTATTCTTTTATCTAACATGGTTTTATGGTCTTCCAATAGCCCAAGAGGGAGTAACAGCTGGCATGGACGGGTAAAAGGAGGGCTGAAAGGATTTCAGGACTTCATGGTCTCTGACAGCAACATGAGTTTCGTTGAGTTCGTCGAACTTTTCAAATCATTCAGGTGAATATGATCTCACTCTACAGATTTGATTGAAATATCTGCATTGTTTCATATTGGGACAGCACAGCGATTGAAGCTAGTAAGCAAATTTTGAAAGAAGAACCAAAATCTTTGAAAGAATTAAGTAAGCACAAAATTCTGGAAATTCTCAGTCAAGCAGTATTTGGGCGGTGGTGGGAGGGGGTGCGTGGAGAAAAATAGAGTTAATATTTTATGTCAATGACCTTTCCTAAAAAATAACTTAGTTGAACGATGCTTTGTGTTCAGCAAGTGTGCATGCAGTGAAAGAGATTGACTGTGTTTGTTTACGGACTAGTGTACGAAGCAGGAAGGACCTGAAGGACCTTTTTGACATTTACTCTGTATCGTGCAATCGCTCGGGCTCAGAATCCGCCCCACTGTACTCAAACCTGACGATCGACGACAACATCACTGCGCTACAGCCTGACCTAGGTCAGTCATCTCCGGCAATGATATTGCAATTATTTACTCCATCATTTCTTAATCTGGGCACTTTTTTTGAGATTAGTGAAAGTTCTGATAGGAGAGTTCACAATTTAGGAATATTCAGTATGTCCTGTCATTGTTTTCTGGAAAAGATTTGTATTTGAATTGAGGGAGGAGCAGAAGGGATGTAAGGAGAGACGGGGTGTAGGGAAAGCACAGACAGATGCAAGGGGAGCAGGAGAAGTGGATGGAGGGAGAGACGAGGAAAAGGAAAAGCGTTCTCATATGTGTACACACACACGCGCACTTAGAGGGCTACATAGATGGGGATGGAGGAGAAGCAAGAATATAGTGGCAGATGTAGAACAAGGAAGACTACAGCTGCAGAGACATAACTGGCAAAAAAGGGAAATGGATGCACAGGAATTTGATATTTGGCATAAAGATGTTGAACTTACTCTTTCTACTTACTTCATATACCTTATTTTCAGATTATGTATGAGTAAGTTAGGTGTTTACACAACGTTATTTTCTGTCTAATTCCTAGTGCAATTTATATTCTCTGTCATATCCTAAAATATATCATGAGAATGTTGACAGTGTAAATTAGAGTAAATTTGCTTGATACTTGGAGGAAGAAGTCCCATAAATATAACAGAAATTCATCCTTATTGTTCAGTTTCTGAAATAAATGTTAGTAACGTGTATATATATCCATCTATATGTGTATCCTTTTAACTGCTTTTAACTACAGAGTAAATGTCAATAAATAATGCATTCATTATTGAAAATAACAAATGAAAACCTTTACTCTTGTTTGTCTAGACCTGTTAACAAGAAATGTGTCGGATCTTGGTCTGTTTATAAAGAGTCGACAGCAAATAACGGATAATCAGAGACAAATTTCTGATTACATTGCGGCGACCAGCATTGTGACCAATCGAGTGGAAATTGCTTCTCTGGGAGAGAGTGAAATGGGAATTGAGCAATTGAATGACTTCCTGGTCAACTGTCAAGGGGAGAATCACACCTATGATGAAATTCTCAGCATTATTCAGGTTTGAGAGATACATTGTCCTAAAGATACCCCAACCCAATGTGCATGATGAGGACTCACAACTGAATAAGACTTCAGTGTCATATTGGCACTCCATATGTATAGTTGAGCTCTTATGAATAGAAAAGCACAAATTTATACACTGACTATTGCTAATCTGCTGACAGACATTAAATTGCTCTCTAATAATTACCTGTTATTAACAGTGCTGAAACTAAAACTATTTTTGTTCTATACATTTATTTTTTCCTTGTAGAATGTTAAGAAAATGGACAAGTTATTTGATATGTAATATGCATAGCAACATATAAAAGGCCATTTGGCCCCTAGAAAGCAATACCATCAGTCCCATTTGTCTTCTTCCTTCACCGCTGTAACTTATTCTGCCTCACACATACTCATTGACTCCCCTTTGACTTGATCTTCACTCTGGGGAATTTACTGTAACCAAGCTTGTCGTTAGGATGTGACAGGGAACCAGAGCATCTGGAGGAAGTCACACAGACCGGGAAAGAACATGCAAACTCTGCGTGTTGGCGCGTGGCCAAGTGGTTAAGACTGGGCTGGTGACCTGAAGGTCATTAATTCGAGCCTCAGCCGAGGCAACATGTGTGTCCTTGAGCAAGGCACTTATCCTTAAACTGCTCCTGCACGTTTATAGCCCAGTGGCAGCGGTTGGTACAGTATGGACAAGACAAGACACAGATGAGCTCGGCTCCCTGGAGCTGTGAAGCAGAAGCACCAATTACTGTGCCTCCTTGCCAGGGTTTTACAGGAGTTCTTGGGGCACCCAATCAGCCAGAGGATGATTCTGTTGAACATGGGCAGTGTAATATCCTATAATTATATTGTGACATTTTACTGTTTGTACAAAATATAATCTGTGATCTTTGTGAAGCCCTTGAGCTTCCAGTACCAGGCACACATAGCACAGCTCCTTTATTGCTCTTTCTTATTTGCTGGTTTGATCTTTGAAAATTACCAGCCTTCAAGATGTTGAAAGGGTTGATTTTAGCAGTGTTACTGCATGAATCCTAAATCGGAACATCAAGATCTTTTAGTATCAGTGACTTTTTGTTGATGTGGTAATAATAATGTCATAAAGGCCCCACAAAACACATAGACACAACCGAGAGACAAAATTCTAGCTGAAAGCTCTATCCAATGCTTTGTTAGCTATTGTAATTATGTAGAAATCTGCTGTGTATTAATATAGTCACTTCCATTGCAATGGATAATATATTCATTCTCTCCCAGAAATTTGAGCCATCTGTCAACATGCGCCAGCAAGGACTGATGTCATTTGAAGGGTTTGCAAGGTAATGCATCGTTTTAACATATAGTTGGTATTTTTTTTAATTCTGAAGCAGCAAAGACACTCGAACCAAAAGTGCTCATGCTTGAACTTCAGTTGGCTGTAATTGTACTCACTAACCGGTGTTCCATTGATGTCTGTGGATCACCTCTCCTCTTCTATCATGTTCTCATCCTGAAGGCCCATTTTTTACCCATTATGAATAAATAACACAATGTCAAGGTGTCTTTCAAAATTACCACACTCACTGACGCTAATTCCCATTGAGATTCCAGGATACCATTAATGCTGTTTCCCTTTGTGCCTGGCAGCATTTTCATTGAAAGTGAGTTTAGAATTGTGCAGATCAATGTTCATGGCTGTTTAAGAACAATGTAAAGTAGAAAGGGGATAGATGACATTTACAGCAGAAAGGTGAATGGAAATAATGTGCAATTCTATTTAGTTGATATGAATATTTATAGATCTAGTTTTCATGGAATATTTCTTTTGTAAACTACAGGTTCCTAATGGACAAGGAGAATGTTGCTTCAAAGAACGATGAATCTCAAGTTAATATTGAGGAGTTGCAGTATCCACTTTCATACTACTACATTGAGTCCTCTCACAACACGTACCTTACTGGCCATCAACTGAAAGGAGAATCCTCAGTTGAACTTTACAGCCAGGTATCAGATATTCTCTACTTGTCACTCCTACTCTAGATCTATCCCTTCTCAACCACCTTACTCTTTAAATCTTGTCTTGTCTGATCTTTTTGGCCTTTGTCAGGTTCTTGCTTTTTTTCCCTCATTTTCTATCTTGCATCCTTTTATTCTGTCTTTTTTAGTCTCTTTTTCTCCCCCACCTCCTTCCCCCTCTCTCCTCCACACTCCCCCTCAACTCTCTCTCACCCCAATTGTCCTCTCTCCCTCTTTTTTTTGGTCTCTTTTTGTCCCCCAACTCAGTTCTCCTGTCTCTCACACCTTCCTTTACTCACCCTCTCCCCTCATGATATATCGTTGACCTGAAACAATAACTCTTCCGACGGTGAGTCTCTGGCTCTCACCCGTCTGCTTTCATTCTATCCGCAATATTTCTTGTTCACTCTGGTTTTTGTCCAATTAGTTATTGCTTGTTTTGCATTTTCAGGTGCTGCTGCAAGGGTGCCGAAGTGTTGAGCTGGACTGTTGGGATGGGGATGATGGTATGCCAATCATATATCATGGGCACACGCTCACCACCAAGATCCCATTTAAGGTGCAATTTGGTTACGTTTGCCTGAAAACATTTCAGCATGTTTGGTGTAAATGGGCAATGATTACTAGTGGCATGGAAGTTCTTATGTTGTACTTTACATCACAGGATGTCATCGAATCAATCAATCGCAATGCCTTTGTGAACTCTGAAATGCCGGTGATTTTGTCAATTGAGAATCACTGCTCACTGCCCCAGCAGCGGAAGATGGCAGAAATTGTTAAGGTAAGCATGTTGACTCGGCAGCCTCCAATGGCTGAAATAACTGCTCGGTCAGCTTAAATCTACAGTCACAGGAGCTTTCTCTCTTTTTTTCATAGACTGTATTTGGAGACAAGCTGGTGACCAAATTTTTGTTTGAGAGTGATTTTGCAGATAATCCAATGCTCCCATCTGTATGGCAACTGAAAGGAAAAATCCTCCTCAAAAACAAAAAACTGAAGGCTCACCAGACTCCAGTGGATATACTTAAACAAAAGGTGAGATGGCTGGAAGTGGTGGATTACAATTTTTTACTTGATCCCTGGAGATTTTCTCAATCCACCAGATCTCTGAAGGGACATCATTTGATGTATATTTTTGAACATTAGAAAAGGAATAAGCTCCTTACATCTGTTGTTTCATTCAGTTGCCATTGTAACTGATCTTAATTTTGATCACTGCCTTTAGTATCAGAATTAGGTTTATTGTCACTGCCTTATGTCGTGAACTTTGTTGCTTTGTGGCAGAAGTGGAGTGCAATATGTAGAAAGTTACTATATAGTGTATATATATATATATATATAGTACTATGCAAAAGTCTTAGGAGTGTGTGTGTGTATGTATGTATGTGTATGTATATATATATATATAAATATAGCTAGGGTGCCTAAGAATTTTGCACAGTATTGTATTTGCCAATGTAAAACGGAGAGTGAGTTTGTAAATCTGACCAGAACAAAGGATTTTGGTAGTGGTGAGGGTAAAATGCTGTGGGAGGACAGTGGGACAGGTGGCAGAGGAGTGCCAGGGACAGGAGGTGATGCGGGTGCAGACACACCCAGCCCTGAGACACCAGACAAGGTCACTTGATTCCAAGCAATTGGTTTGTTGATCATTACAGAATGTCTCTCTGGTGCTTCCTGCTCCCTCCCTTCTCCTTTTCCCCTTTTCCAACCATAATTCCCCTCTCCCTACCCCTTTCCCACTCTCACTCCACAATAGAGAGCCATATCAAAATCAAGTTTATCAGTACTCACATAGCAGCAGCAACACAGTACTGTGCAAAAGTCTTAGGCAGCCTAGCTACGTATATGTGCCTAAGACTTTTGCACAGTTCTGTAAGTTACAGTAAAAATAAATAGTGCAAAATAGGAACAGCAAATGTTCATGGACTGTTCAGAAAATTGATTGTAGTGGCAGGGCTGGGAAGAGGCTGTTCTTTAAAAATTGCATGTGTGTTTTCAGGCTCCTGCACTCCTTCATGATGGTAGTAATGAAAAGAGGGGATCTCCTGGATGGTGAGAGTCCTTGATGAAGGATGGTGCTATCTTGAGGCACTGCCTTTTGAAGATCCTCTCATCACTGGGAAGGTCTGTGCCCGTGATGGGGCTGGATGAGGCTACAACCTTTTGATCCAATGCATTGGCGCCTCCATACCAGGCAGTGATACAACTAGTCAGAGTGCCTTCGGTTCAGTGCACAGCCTTTAATAATGATCACAGCCTCAATAGTTCTGGAGACCACTGTTATCTGGATTTCTATTATTGTTCGTGCAAAATAGTGTTTCCTAACACTTTAATGTTTTTCTCTGTAAACTTTTGTCCAGAACTTGCTTCTCTGACAATGTGCTCTCTCCTACAGGCCCATCAGCTTGCAAACCTGCAGGCACAGACGAGCAATGGCAACCTGACTGGCCCAGGTACCTCCAACAATGATGAGGAAGAAGATGAAGATGACGAATACGACTATGACTATGAATCTCTCTCTGACGGTACAAAGCTTGTTATGTTGGCTCCTATTCACAGTTTGAATCAGTATTTTTGGTAAAAATTGAAGCTCTTCTTCATTGCCATTCCTTGTTCTGTTTGACATTTTTTGGGAATATCAGCGTATTCGTGACTGTATATAGACTGATATAATAATCTCTGCAAATTTGAGATAGTGAAACAAAATCAAATAAAGTGGGAGAATTGTGCTGCAGGTTGATTGAGAATGTGAGGTTTAAAGAGCTGGATTTGCTTATTGCACACTGCACGATCACAAGACAGTTAGTTACTAGTTCCAGAATTCACAGCTCAAATTTATTATCAAAGTATGTATACAGTATGCAATCTTGAGATTAATCTTTCACAGGCATTCAAAAACAAAGAAGCCCACTAAAAAACAGTTGCAAAACTACCACATATCTAATTTACAACAGAGGACAAATCATACAAAGAAAGTAAGCAAAAAACATGGGACCTGAACTAGAGAGAGCCCGAAAGTGAGTTCACAGCTGTGGATCCTGTTCCGTGCTGAGGTGAGTGAAGCCTGTCCAGGAGCCCAAAGGCTGCAGGGGAATGCTGCTCCCAAACCTGGTGGTGTGGGACCTAAGACTCATGGACCTCCTGCCCGACGGTATAACACGAGAGGGAGACCAGCAGGCAGGCACGCGGTGCTGAACACCTGCCCATTTTCTGCTCCCATCCTCGATGTTTTAAATCTTGCTTGATGCTTTAAGTAGCGTGGACTCGTGGAGCTGCCATGGGTTCACCTTTCGCTATCAGGCCTCAACGCAACATCCACCCCTGCGATGGCTGCTCAGCTGTAGCTGCCCTCCCAAGAATCTAGTTCATTAAATCCCCCCAAGAGATCACAAAAATGTCAGATTATTTAGTCGGTTCAAACATTCATCCTTAAAAGGGAAATTACAGGCTACAGACTGCAGCGATCACAGTTCAGAAGAAGTTTATCTACTGGAGTATCTAGTATTTTTCTGAGCTGTCTGAAAAATGTCACCATTGGTCGCTGGCACCATCGTACTCGCTCTTCAATTTCCATAAGGATATCTTGCAGTCTCAGCTGAAGGAGGCCATTCCAGGCTGGTTTATCCTCTCGTGAATGAAGAAGGATCTATTATTCAATATTGGTTTATTAGAGTCAAAAACTGTAGAGGAAAGGTTAAATAGAAATGAATTGTTCCTTAAGATTTGTCTTCTCACCTACCTTTGTAATCCAATGGATAGCAACAATCAGCATTCATATAGCACACTAACCTAGAATAAGGGGTTCTAAACTGACAAAGGTGTTCTGGATGCATTAGTAATGTTAAACCAGTATTGTTTGTCAACTGATATGAGTAGTCAAATTTTTAATTGAAAATCTATTTGAAGAGCAAAAAAACATTGATTGAGGGTAGAAATGGAATTGGATACATGTTAACTCTGGCAGGATTTGCAGGCCATTACTTCAGACAAAACAATCAGTTGTGATGCTTCACTCCCAGATGAGCTCAACACCTTTAAAAGGGAGAATAAAATTACATCTGTGCAAATCCCCAAAGTGACCCTGTGATCTGGAGGGAAACTATAATTCCTAGAAGGTCCTGTGCCATCACCATTTGATCCTGGAAGCTGCACGAATAACGCATGATGCCTTCTCCAAGTGTTTGGGTGATGACGCTAATGCAGCAGCGAGTAGGAAACTGTAAAATGCATCAGAGACCAATGGCACTGGCCTGGTGTAGTCCGGAGGCCTTGAAGCAAAATGTGTTGGTGAACCTCCAAATACAAGGCAGCGTAAGAATATTTACAAGTGTGTTTTTGAGACGGTGGCAGGTCGTGGATGCTGATGAGGTCTGCTTTGAGTATTGCCCCTTTAAGTTACACATTACACAGGAAACAGAGTTAGTTTATAAAAGCTGGACATTATGTGAGTTAATAGAAACCGCTAGTGAGTCTGAATATTACATTAAAGCTGAATTTTGCATATTATTACTAACATCATTTAGGACCAGCTTTACATTGCAGAGAATTAAGTTACTAGCTCAAACAATAAACTCACTGAAAAGACTGGAATTTCCTGCCAGGAATTGGGCACAAATTCCCTCTACTCTGGGTGTAGTTAATTTTCAATTCCACACCACTGAACTTTTCCCCCAAGAGTTTTGCAAATGAAATTTTGAAATATGTAAATGTCATTTTATATTAATTCCATGGAGAGCTTTACAACTTAAAAAATATTCAGCCGATTAGTGATATTGCTATCAATCAATCTAACTCTGGCTCCAGTTTCTGAATATGGACCGGTGTTCCAGACAAGTTAATGGTGTGCTGGTTTAATTTTCGCAAGGTAGCTGGGGCTGCACACAACCCAGTGATCTTGTGATATTTCTGGGCTGCCAAGCAAATTCTTGTATAACAGTTTCAGCTGCAATTGTGTTTAAGCAAACACATAAAACCATGTTGCTGCTCCTGAAACCTCAAGTAGTTGTAAATAGATTGTTGTCTTTTGGATTAGCCCTGACCCTTGTTACTAATCTAGGTGAGAGGTCATGGGGCAAGTTGTCATTTACAGTAAAAGCTTACAGGTATTAAAAAAATTGTAGACCCTTCTTAATGAAGTTATTTATGTCACTTCAAAAACGATTGAAGAAGTTACAACTCAAAGTGGAAACAAAGAAATAAATAGAACTGGCAAACTTCAGCAGCAGGCAGTTTTTATTAAATAAAAGCTGAGAAAGCTGAAATAAGGGAATAAATATTATGAACCTCAGAGGAAAAAGGTAAAATGAATAAATGCATTTGGAAGTGAATATCTTTTCCTGCTCCTACCTGAAAATGATCTATTAATTAGGGCATTTTTTGAATTAGAGTGGGATTAAAATGTGAATTATCTTTGTCAGATTTGGATTAGTTTGGACTTCCTTATCTACCCAGGGAGTAAGAGATTTTCTAGTCCAGTGTTGTGGAAGGTGGAGGAGGAGGAGGATGGACTGGGATGACAGCACTCACAGCAAACTGTGGAGGAGAGGGAAGATGAGATGCTGCAGGATTGAGATTATAGACATGATACTTGTCAAAGCATCCAGTGTATTATATCTGTAATCTATAAATATAATCTGTATAGAATCTGCTAGGACAGTGGAGAGATGGAGAGGCCACATTGTTGCATCTGTGAAAAAACAAACTTCTCACTATAAATTCTGGGAAGAAGTCCTGAAGTGAGATTGGAACATTTTCACCTTTTTGTTTTAGCATTAGTTGTATATAAGACTTTTTTGTTTGCTGAATACATCTTGAGATGTTAAAAGTCCACCCACTTGATTTTATTTTGTACGTAACTTTGTAGCCAGAGGCCGTTGTACATTTCAGACCTTCTATGACTTGATGACTGGCCTTTACTCATCCAATGATGAAAAGCACAATCCTGCCACTTTACTGCAAGGGCTGACGATCACTTGCAACCATGGGGGAGGAACAGGCCTTCTGCAGCTGGCCCCTGTACCATTAGCCCAATCCCACCCCATCTTTATTCCCTCTCCCCTCACTCCCTGAGGCTGCCCTGGAGGACGCTCTAATGGTACTGACCCAGTTCCTATATATCAAAGGAAAATGCTGTTGCTGCAGCCCATTGAACTAGACTCAATAGGGCTCTGTCTCAATAGGGGTGGCATGGTAGCATAGTGCTTAGCACATTGCTTTACAGTGACAGTGATGAGGGTTCTATTCCTACCACGATCTGTAAGGAGTTTGTACATTTCTTCTTGTGACCGTGTGGGCTTCCGCTGGATGTCCTGTTTCTTCCCACATTCCAAAGATGTATGGGTTAGTAGGTTCACTGGTCACATGGGTATATTTGGACAACATGGGCTCGTTGAGCTGGAGGGGCCTGTTACCATGTTGAACCTCTAATTAAAAATTAAAATTAAATTAAATTTGGCAACATACTTTAAATGTGGTTTTTAAAATCAGGTGAGATCAGTTTCTCTGCATTGTCATCCAAGCAGATGAACCTAAGTGGAGGCACAATGTTGGTTCAGCCCCCTCCCAATTTCGCAGCAATGAGTAGCTGAAAGCTGCTGATCTGTGGACTTGGCAGTGTGACAATTTGTTTTCGATTCACAGCCCAAGGACATGAGAAAGTGAAACAAAATTCACACCCTTGAATGTTCTATTGGGTGCTTGAAGACTTTATTTGACAGGAGTTAAAGGATCTCCCATTCGTTGAACACCAAGACATATACAATAGTACTTTAAGTTTAATTGTCATTCAGCTATTCATGAATACTGCCAAATGAAATAGCGTTACACAGGGACCAAGGCACAAAACAATACCAACTGTCACACACAGCACAAGGCATGGATAAGATAGTAAGCACCTATAAGAGATCGGTAAAGTACAGTCTAAAAAAAATAGTCCAAGTCCCTGAGTCCATGAATGTTGCAGCAATCTACAATTGAACATAACACAGCTTGTCGTCTGCCAGTTAGAGGAATTAAATGCCTGGGGATCTAAATCCCAAAGAAACTTGAGCTGCTTTAAAAGAGAAGCTGTGGAGAAGAAGAAATAGAACTCCTCAGAAAGAGAAGTTCTAAAAATGTGAAAGGACAATCAGTTTTGTTATCTCTGTTTCAAAGTGATTAACATTTACATCTTCTTTTGTTTGGCATTTGGAACACCTATAAGGAGGTGCCCAATAAACTAGTTCTGTTCCATTGCAAACAGCTTTGCTGAGATTTCTGGCAGACGGAAGTTCTGTTTAGCTGTGGTTTTCGGTTCTGCCTTTTTATTGTATTTTGAAATACTTGCAGTTTGACTTAACAAAATTTGTAAATAAAGCTACAGAGGGGATAGGATTGGTGTTAAGACAGTTTCTAAGTCACACTTCGTAAATTTTGACAGCGTTTTAACACAAGACAATGGTTTACTGGTGCAGCATTGTACACGTCAACCAGTCCCTGTGGGCACCAGGCTGGCACTTAATCAATGCTTTTTTAGTAATTGTTCCAGAGATTTAAATTGCCTAAAAATACCAATATGCCAAAATCTTCTAAAAGTCAATTTTCTGATCATTGCAACTATGTAAGATCATTATCTAGATGAAAAGACTAGATAATTCATTTCAGGATGCTCACAGTGATTATCTAAACCAGGTTAATGGCTAGGTGTTTGCCATTGTGTATAACAGTGTGACACTTTACTTATTTAAACCATAGATTGTATTTCAGGACATGGCCACTGCTTCTTCTGATGAAGATAAAGTAGAAATGAGGAAGTTAGGCATTTCGAGCTGTCCAAAACAGTCAGTGCTAGTGTCATCAATGACAAAGCTACCACTCATATACACAGGTTTTGAGAAACAGAAACCAACTCAAAATGTCTCTGAAATCACACTAGTGCTCCTGTTTCAATGACACTCCAGATGTCAGAACATTTCTGGTCCTGTTGGAAGAACAGAATATATAATGAGTTGCAGATTTCCTTGCAATTACTTTTCCTCCATCTTTCTTTCTTCTGTAGGCTGTAAAAACAAGTTTAACTGTATTAGACCATTGCTTATTTTCTCTTTACAGAGCATGCTGACTTGATCATTAATGCCATTACATGGTGTGTGGTCCTTGTGTTCTACAATTAGAGTTATCCATTTTACTACAGTCTGACTAATATTTAATCTTTCTTATTCTGATTGTGCCAACTAATTTCTGACTCTCTGCTCTTATTCCCTCCCTGTCTTCTGTAGCTGATGCTCTTATTGCTTCCCTCTCCACTGCTATGAATGATCAAGAAGGTAAAAGCCCCAGTTTCGGCACTGGTTAATGCAAAGTATATTATGAGTGTTGTGCTGCGGGATGGAAGGGCCAAGGAAAAAATTGTATTCCGATGTAAATTGTAACATTTTCCAGGTATCAATTGCAAGTTCAGTGGAGTTTCACAAGAGATAGAGAAGCTTTATCTATTTTAGGGTGAATATATGCTGTCTTTGAGCAAGTCAATGAAAGTCTGATTGGTGAACCTGCCACAACAGTTTCTGTTACTATGTTCTATCTTTAGAGCCTATATGTGAGCTGTTATTTCATATTTCCTTATGACTTAAAGCTTGGGGAGTAATATACAGTAGCTAAGTAACCCTCTGGTTGGAGTATCTGCAGAACACGCATGCTCACAAGGAGAACCTACAAGGTCCACCTATCAGAGATTAGGTTTGAGCCTGGGCTACAGGAGCTTTGAACTGGCTGTTGTACGTGTTATCTGTATACCCTCTTTATAAACAGTGACTACAAGTCCTTGCGCCTACTTTGAAATGTAATCTCTGCAAAAACAGCAGTAAAGTCTTTTAGCATGTAGCTACTGATACAACAATGACACAGAAAATATTTATTTATTTATTTGGATACTTCACAAATTAGGCCCTTCGAGTCACACAGTCCAGCATCCCTCGAGCCTAATCATGAGACAATTTACAGTGACCTATTAACCTACCGTTAGGTCTTCAGGCTGTGGGAGAAAACAGGAGAACCCGGAGGAATCCCAGACAGTCATAGGGAGAACGTGCAAACTCCTTATAGGCAGTGGTGGGAATTGAAACTGGGTCACCTGTACTGTAAAGCATTGTGCTAACCACTATGCTATTTTGGTGCCCACTGTATGTTTGGAAACAGATGGGAGTACGGCAGTAAAACGGGTTGCTTGCATCGTGAAGTGAGGCTTGATCAGTCCAGGGTATTTCCTGGTGTTTTTACAATGCAGTTAACAGTGCTTTATTTATTGGCCTGTGTAGTTAATAACTGGTAATGTCTTCTAGTGAATGGTTAATAACAGTAGCCAGCAACTGCCATGTACACAGTAATAACCAATAGCATAAAATGTAATGGAGTTGAGATCTGTGTAATATTAATGTCATACAAGTAGTTATTAATATCTTACATTGCCATTGCATTGAAATTTTCTATAACACATAGGTAAAATAACCGAGTTGTAAAATATCCAGTTATGTTAAGTGCTACTGTTATTTCACTTCCTTTTTAAGCTCAACTCACAGTGGTGACAGATGTTCAGCTCCTCTTTGCTCACCATATGTTTGGGCTAGAGATGATACGAAGATAAATTTTACTGACTAACTCACAGATAAATGCAACTATTATACATAAATATTTCACTTGGCATAATGTTGGCAATATGTTCACAACATTCATCATCCTGTCGCCATCCATGCCAAGTAAGGAACTTTTCCATTATAACTGTTTTCCAAATGCTGTTTTTCCCCTCCCAAACGAATAGGTTGCACTAGCATATGATTGTTGGAAAGGTATAAGTATTAAAAATACTAGATTCGAATCCAAATATCGCACTTCAAATGCTGCCAAAGTGTTTATAGGTGTAGAATAATTTTTATGTGCTGTGCCCCTTGCTTCCCAGCACTTTATGAGCATGTTATAAACCACAATCTGCATTTGTTCAGCAGTCAGACTGTGTGCGTGTTTAGACTGGCTCGTCTCCACTTTGACAGAATAGTGGTTTGTGCTTCAGGTGGCAGAGCGTTCCTCATCTCACTTTCTGTGACTGGCCCCAGTTTTCACTTCATCCTTCACCCGTCAGGCAGTCCAGTCACACAAGGGTACGTGTGGCAGAGGCACATTCCTGATTTGCCTTAGAGTTCGGCCCATGTTAATTTGCCATCATTTTATTTAGGTGCCCTTGGCGCTAACTGAGCGTGAGGTTTCATATTCAGGTTTCCGCTGCAGTTTGTCAACTGTTTCTCATCCCATTGCATTTTCCCATCTCTCTCCATTTGGTATTAGGAACATGAAAGAAAGAAACTGGATATTTTATCCATGTGAAACAAACCCTTGTTCAGTAAGAATCTCACTGACCTTTTACTTCAGACCTTAATAAATGAAGGGCTCATTCTTCCACAGCAGATGCCCTTAATGTCCTCTCTCTTGATGCCTATAAGAGTGTAATCATGCCACTCCTGTTATTGTGCACTACAGAAGTGAAGTCTTTAAGAACAATAACTGTGGCCACTTAATGTCAAAACATTCAAACTGTTCAATGTTTCTTGAAAGGCCTTTTACCAACAACCTTATTAAATAAAACAAACAAATCATAGCCAAAAATAAGTGTTTGTAACATAATAAAAGTGTAAAAAAAGACCACATTTCCATAAAGTAAACTTTTAAATAATACTTTGGTATGTTTGAAAATGCGGATCCCTATACTTAACTCAGAGGTCTATACCTATGTGATCAACTAGAGCCTCGTGTTCATTCAGGCCTTTGTATTAATTAGTGAGAGGCTTGAGGGTTTGCACTCACAGACCACTGCTCCTGAGTGCAGAGGAATTCAATATTTTCCAGACCGACAACCAGGTTAACAAAGGTCTAGAAATATATGGACCATTCTGTATTTAAATAGAAAATTGGCTGCCTCGTGTGAGATTTTAGCCTTTTGATTTTTCATCCTGATCAAAAATGACTAAGATTGAGGGAAAAGACTAAGAATGATAAGGCTTATTGATGGTTGCAAAATAACATTTTAAATTAAATAAGTGGAGAAAAAAATATATACAGTGAGGTAGAGTGTATTTAATGTCCAGTGAGAAATCTGATGGTGAAGAGGGAAAAGTTGTTCTTAGAACATTGAGAGTGTATCTTACCTCACTCAGAAAGACCAAGAAATGGCAACACTAAATCCACATTCTAGCCTGATATTTAATGATCAGTGATTAATGAGGCAGGGAGTAGAGGGGATATTAGAGGTGTAGGGGAGGGAGGAAAGGGAGTTAGAAAAGAAGAGAGAAAGGTTTAAAATACAAGAGGGCAAGTGTGAGAGGGGAGCAAAAAGGAAGGAAAAAATACAATTACTGAAAGTTCTCTGTTGGAAGTGAGATACTGTATTTAATTGGGAACTTACCTGGCTAAAAAAAATTCTATCAGAAATTACGTTTTCCACGTAATCTTCTTGTCCTATGAAGCTTATGTGCGCTCCATTCCCAAGCCAGAGGACAACAGTGTATGTCCTTGAATCACCCAGCTTACTTGCTGTTGACTTCATCACAGATTTATTGTCCTTGAACCATTCTTCCCAGTGAGAACTTTCAGAAAATGTCAGAATGATAACCATAAAGGCAGAGAATGCAGTAGTTCTGTCCAGTCTACCCATACACTATTTATCATTGAGTGACAGCATGCTTGGCTATTAACAGATTGCACCACTATTTCTATTGGCCACAACCATTCCAAGGTAAACTATTAAAGAAAGATAAACATGAACCTTTGAAATTCTGTTGGGTTGATATACCGGAAGGGGAATTAAAAAGAAATCTCATTTTACACCAACAATTGTTCACATTTATTTTTAACATGTGATTGTGTGGGTTTCCTCTGGGTGCTCAGATTTCCTCCTACAGACCGAAGACATGCCAGTTGGTGGGTTAACTGGTCATTGTAAATTGTCCATGATTAGTCTAGGATTAAATTGGGGGGCTGCTGGGCAGTGCAGTTCAAAGGGCTGGAAAGGCCTGTTCTGCGCTGTATCTCAATCAGTAAATGAATTTAATGTTGTATTAAATTTCAGAGCAAGAGAATCTGAAAGGCAAATGCTTTCAGAAGTTGTTTTTGGACTGTAATAACCCCAAAACACCAACTATTCATGTAAATGTTATGAATTACTGTATATTACTGTGTAAATTTGCACCCAAGTTCTAAGTGACTGTTATGGATTTAAAATATTGTAGTTAAAATATTTGCTTTGCTTAATCCAAACAGGCTGAGTGAAGGATACATGTAAATGAAGGATGAAACTAATATTGGAACATAGAACATTACAGCAAAGTACAGGCCCTTCAGTCCTCCATGTTGTGCTGACTTATTAACCTACTCTAAGATCAACCTAACCCTTTCCTCCTACATAGCTCTACTTTTTTCTATCATCCATGTGTATAATATATATTATTTGTATTTGTGCATTTTGCTATTAACTCTGTCACCTAAACTCACTGAGCTATGTCACGTATTTAATAAGGCGAATTATGAGCTCTGATATGTATTTACCAAACTGTAAAACATTGAGGTTGAGATACTTGGGATTGGGCAGAAATTGCAGAGGCTCCTGAACAATTAGTGCAGGGCAAACCAATAAGCGTTTTGTTTATAAGCTTGTCGAACAGTGAACAATGCTCACAATGAACAATGCCAATCACAAAGGTCTTTCCTTCTTGAGGTTCTGGGTCTAGCATCCTGGATGAGAATGTTGAAAAGCCTGGGATGGAAAGGTGATCAACTATTAGTGATCTGAAGATCTAAGTGTATGAGGATTGGAAGGGATATCAACGTTCAGGGATGCAAAGAGGACTGCGAGAAAGAAAGCCAGAGAGAAGGAGAGGTGGGGGGGGGGGGGTGGAAATTACCCAATGTTAAAGAAAGCAATATTTATTGATTTGGTTGTCTTTAGGCAGATTGCCTTTCCTCCTTATTCAACAATTCTTTCTGTGGAAAGATTCACAATCCAAATTACCATGAGCAAAGCAACAGGAGGTTTTCCATAAATAATATAAAACTGTAAAAGAATCTAAAACATAGAACTATTCCAAAGAATAACCACATATACCACTTGTATGAGAGAGAAGTAATCTTTGGGAAAACTAGTAATTTCTTACTCTGCTGTTGCAAAAGGTGATATGGGAAACTAATCTATCGCTTGAGTTAGTTTTTATTGATTTTTTTAGATGATATTCAAACCATACACAGTGGATTCCAGTTATCAAAGTATGTATGTAGTATACAACTCTGAGTTTCGTCTTCCCACAGACAGCCACAAAACAGTTAATTGGGACACTTTGGGACACATTGAAACACATTGGCCCAATTTAGCAGCTGCCTCAATTAGCTGAAGTTTCATGGAAATAGTTAAAAATGTATAAAAAAAGACAAACTACCATTTAATTGAGCAGTGAATTATGTATTTAAATGAAACGCGGAACAAATTAGAACACTACCAATGCCACTAAGGTTCTGTAAAACTGTGTGTTAGTTTCTAATAGTTTTCGATGGAGGAATTCCTCCAATGTATTCTGCATGGTGTTTTGATTGACTGTAAAAGAACAAAATCAGAGTAGACAGCCTAGTGTAGATAATAGACTGTCTTCATACAATGCTTTTGAAGATTTCAAGACTTCATATTTATTGTAACATTCAAGTTGTTTATTGATACCTTCAAATTCTTCATTGTCTTAATTTGTTAAAGTATTAAAATCGTTCCATTTTCACTCCCAGCTGTTTTTGGCATCTCCAAGCCGGAATATGTAAAAAGCATACTGAGCAAAATATTTCTAAACTGTCATACTGCTTATTTCTTTCCAACTATCAGTGCCAAAAATCACTGCTTTTTGAACAGATACACACACAACTGATGTTATTTTAAAACTTATTGCTCTAAACAGTGTAATGCCTGACATTCACACAAGTGAACGCAACTGACACTAGTTAGAAACTGTTTCGTAATAGTCATCTATCCCAATTAAGCAGCATAGTGTCCCAAATAAGTAAATGAACTCCCAGCCATTTTCTCATTAGTGTTTGTTCTGTATGAGTTAATCCCAAAAAAGTAGCTCCCCTAATCAATCACTGACCCGATCAACCGGAATCCACTGTATGGCAATTTTTGTGGATCCCAGTTTACAATGCTTCAAAAAAGGTATATCTTATGAAGTTTATAGATCACTGATAATTACAAAGTAGACCATATGTTTCCCTGAACTGGGAAAAAAAATGGCATCTTTTGCCAAACTCTACACTGCCTATTCATATCTCTCGATACATATGCATATCTCAATGTTCTATTAGGGTGCCAGAGCAAAGTAGATACACAACTTATTGCAAATATTCATATCAGTGGCATACTGTATGTGGAGAGAGAAATGGAGTTAATTTTTCAGATTAACGATCTTTTATCAGAGATATCAAGACTCTCTGTCTGAGCCTCCATATGAAGAATGGAGATATGGGTTAGTCTCTGGAAGGTCTAACCACTCTTACCTTGAGGACAGACAAGATTACAAAATCTTTGCAATTATTTTGGTTATAAATTGATTAATTTGTTATAAAACAGAACAAAAAATTGCCATTTATATGGCCAGTGTGAAACAAGCAAAGGCAAAAATATAGATAATATTTGCAAATAGCTTAAAAGTTTATAAAGTTTAAAGTAAATCTATTATCAAACTACACATATACTCTGAGATTAAATTTCTTGCAGCCATACTCATTAAATGCATTATAGAATCAGTGGAAGACCACACCAACTTGGGTGTTCAATCTTGTGCAAAACAGAACAAACTATGCAAATACAAAAAGAAAGAAATAATAATAATAATAAATAAATAAGCAATAAATATCAAGATGGCGAGATTAAGAGTCCTTCAATGTGACCTCATAGGTTGTGGGAACATTTCAATGATGGGGCTTATATAGTAGCACATCATGAGATCATTAGTATTCCTTAACACTGTACCTTAATGGAGAAACTTGCATGATATTTGGAATTGAAGTAATACAATGAAGAAAAGAATGTTTTAAAAAAAAGTTATGTTTTGCATGCTTGCTTGGTCTGGTCACTCGTGCTGGGAAAGCAGCCTGAGAAACAAATGTGATAGGGTCTTATCATTTCTGTCCTTGCTGAGAATCAAGATCAGAAGCAGCTACGGGGAATTGGGCATGCTCAGCAACTCTTCCCCCTTGCCCAACCGAATCCTCTACCCTATACATGTCAAATGCATGATTTATTTAAAGTTGAAATACTCATATGCATCTGTTATGTAGGTTAGAAATGCAATGTTAATATGCAGCATGGTTACATTACAAAAGGAGGGCATTTGACTCTGAGTCAAAATGTCAGATTCGAACTGAGTGATGCTGGCAGTCCCATTCCTTGCCCATGCCTCATAGCTGTGCAGTTATTTTTTCTTCAGTGTTTAAGAAGCTCTTATTCACAGTTTCCTTGTGTCTTTTGCCCAAAATCAGCCACTCTCGCTTTACCCTTTTTTAACCAGTCACCTCTGCCAAATCTCCTCTCAGCCTTCTTTATTCAAAATCATTTCTCTAATCTAAATGGATCTGTCTTCACTAGGGAAGACACAAACAATCTCCCAGATGTAATAGTGGCCAAAGGAACTAGTCTAAAGGATGAACTGAAGGAAATTTATATTAGGCAAGAAACGGTTTTGGATAGACTGTTGAGTCTGAAGGCTGATAAGTCCCCGAGACCTGATGGTCTGCATCCCAGGGTTCTTAAAGAGGTGGCTCTAGAAATCATGGACGCACTGGTAATCATTTTCCAATGTTCTGTAGATTCAGGAACAGTTCCTGCTGACTGGAGGGTGGCTAATGTTGTCCCACTTTTCAAGAAAGGAGGGAGGGAGAAAACAGGGATTTATAGATCAGTTAGCCTGACGTCAGTGGTGGGAAAGATGCTGGAGTCAATTATAAAAGAGGAAATTATGACACATTTGGATAGCAGTAGAAGGATCAGTCCGAGTCAGCATGGATTTATGAAGGGAAAATCATGCTTGACTAATCTTCTGGAGTTTTTTGAGGATGTAACTATGAAAGTGGACAAGGGAGAGCCAGTGGATGTACTGTACCTGGACTTCCAGAAAGCTTTTGATAAAGTCCCACATAGGAGATTAGTGGGCAGAATTAGGGCACATGGTATTGGGGGCAGAGTACTGACATGGATTGAAAATTGGCTGGCTGACAGGAAACAAAGAGTAGTGATTAACGGGTCCCTTTCGGAATGGCAGGCTGTGACCAGTGGGGTACTGCAAGGTTCGGTGCTGGGACCGCAGCTGTTTACAATATACATTAATGATTTAGATGAAGAGATTAAAAGTAACATTAGCAAATTTGCTGATGACACAAAGCTGGGTGGCAGTGTGAAATGTCAGGAGGAGGTTATGAGAATGCAGGGTGACTTGGACAGGTTGGGTGAGTGGGCAAATGTATGGCAGATGCAGTTTAATGTGGATAAATGTGAGGTTATCCACCTTGGGGGCAAGAACAGGCAGGCAGATTACTATCTAAATGGAGTCAAGTTAGGAAAAGGGGAAGTACAACGAGATTTAGGTGTTCTTGTACATCAGTCAATGAAAGCAAGCATGCAGGTACAGCAGGCAGTGAAGAAAGCTAATGGCATGCTGGCTTTTATAACAAGAGGAATTGAGTATAGGAGTAAAGAGGTCCTTCTGCAGCTGTACAGGGCCCTGGTGAGACCCCACCTGGAGTATTGTGTGCAGTTTTGGTCTCCAAATTTGAGGAAGGACATTCTTGCTATTGAGGGAGTGCAGCGTAGGTTCACAAGGTTAATTCCCGGAATGGCGAGACTGGCATATGTTGAAAGATTGGAGCGACTAGGCTTGTATACACTTGAATTTAGAAGGGTGAGAGGGGATCTAATTGAAACATATAAGATTATTAAGGGATTGGACACACTGGAGGCAGGAAGCATGTTCCTGCTGATGGGTGAGTCCAGAACTAGAGGCCACAGTTTAAGAATAAGGAGTAGGCCATTTAGAACAGAGATGCGGAAAAACTTTTTCACCCAGAGAGTGGTGGATATGTGGAATGCTCTGCCCCCGAAGGCAGTGGAGGCCAAGTCTCTGGATGCATTCAAGAGAGAGTTAGATAGAGCTTTTATAGATAGTGGGGTCAAGGGATATGGGGAGAGGGCAGGAACGGGGTACTGATTGTGTATGATCAGCCATGATCACAGTGAATGGTGGTGCTGGCTAGAAGGGCTGAATGGCCTACTCCTGCACCTACTGTCTATTGTCTATAAACTGTTGGTTCAAGTCCTTTGCTCTGCAACCTTTCTTCTAAACTTTTCCCTCACCCTCTCTCGTCCTTCACACCCACTACGTAGTGAGGTGACTAAACTGAAGTGTGCCTGATGCTTCGCCAGTGTTTTATACAGACTCAACATGACTTTTACATCTTTGCTTTTATGAAGCCCAGATGCTATATGCATTATTAATCACTCTGTCAACATTTACTGCTGCATTCAAGGATTTATGCACTAATACCGCCCAGGTCCTCTTTCCTGAACACCCTTCAGAACTGAGCTATTAATATGTTGTTCCTCATTCCTTTTGTGCCAAGATGTATCACATCACACTTCTCTGTATCAAGTTGCTTCCGGTACTTATCTGCCATTCTCCCAGCCATCTATGTCGTTTCATTGCAGTCTATTTCTATTTTCCTCACAGTTTACCACACTTTCAAACTATGTGTCACTCGCAAATTTGGAAATTTTGCATTGCATGCTAGTATTTTACAGAAAAAAATAGTGTCCCAACAATGATCCCTGTCAATCACGCCCCAGTTTGGAAAAACAACGCAGTAGGCTAGGTAGCATCTATGGAAAAGAATACAGTCAATGTTTCAGGCCAAGAGCCATCAGCAGAATTGGAGAAAAAAGATGGATTTAAAAGGTGGGGTAAAGGGAGAGAGAAACACAAGGTGAGAGGTGAAACCTGGAGGGGAGGAATGAAGTAAAGAGCTTGGAAGTTGATTGGTGAAAGAGGTACAGGGCTGAAGAAGTGGGAGTCTGATAGGAGAGGACAGAAGACCATGGAAAAAAGAAAAAAGGGAGGCAGTGGGCAGGCAAGGAGATAAGGTGTGGGAGAGGGAAAAGGGGATGGGAATTGGTGGGGGCAGGGCATTACTGGAAGTTTGAGAAATCGATGTTCATGCCGTCAGGTTGGAGGCTACCCAGACAGAATATAAGGTGTTGTTCCTCCAACTGAAGAGTGGCCTCAACGGCACAGTACAGGAGGCCATGGATTAACATGACAGAATGGGAATGGGAAGTGGAATTAAAATGGCTGGTACTGGCAGATCCCGCTTCTTCTGGCAGACTGAACGTAGATACTCGGCGAAGCGGTCTCCCAATCTATGTTGCGCCTCATCAATATACAGGAGGCCACACTAGGAGCACCAGACACAGTATATGACCCCCAACAGACTCACAGATGAAGTGTCGCCTCACCTGGAAGGGCTTTTTGGGGCCCTGAATGGTAGTGAGGGAGCAGGTAAAGGGGCACTTGTTCCACTAGCAAAGATAAGTGCCAGGAGGGAGATCAGTAGGGAGGGATGAATGGATAAGGGAGTCGCGTAGGGAGTGATCTCTGTGGAAAGCAGTAAGTGGGGGGGGGGGGCAGGAAAGATATGCTTGGCGGTGGGATCCCGTTGGAGGTGGCGGGAGTTCCAGAGAATTATGTGCTGGATGCGGAGGCTGGTGGCATGATAGATGAGGACAAGAGAAACCCTATCCTTGGAGGGAGGATGGGTTAAGAGCAGATTGTATAAAGTAGAAGAGATGCGGTTGAGGGCAGCATTGATGGTGGAGGAATGGAAGCCCTTCCTTTGAAGAAGGACATCTCCTTCATCCTGGGATGAAAAGCCTCATCCTGAGAGCAAATGCTGCAGAGAGAAGGGGATGCCATTTTTACAAGTAACAGGGTAGGAAGAAGTATAGTCCAGTTAGTTGTGAGAGTCTGTGAATTTATCATAGACATCAGTAGATAAGCTGTCTCCAGAGATAGTGACAGTGAGATCGAGAGAGGGAGGGAAGTGTTGGAAATGGACCAGGTAAATTTGAGGGCAGAGTGGTAGTTGGAGGCAAAGTTGATGAAGTTGAGGAGTCCTGCATGGCTGCAGGTAGCAGCACCAATGCAGTCGGCAATCTAGCATAGGAAAAGTGGGGGACGAATGCCAGTGTAGGCTTTGAACATAGCCTGTTCCACGTAGCTGACAAAGAGGCAGGCATAGCTGGGTCCCATACGAATGCCTATGATTTTGTTTGCCCATTCCTTTTGTTTGAAGGAAGTGGGAGGAGTCAAAGCAGAAGTTCTTAAAAGTGAGGACTTGTTCCGTTAGTAGGAGGAGAGAGGTGGTGCAGGGAAACTGGTTGGGTCTGGTGTCCAGAAAGAAAAGGAGAGCCTTGAGGCCTTCCTGGTGGGGGATGGAGATGTATAGGGACTGGACATCTATAGTGAAAGTTAGATGATGGAGACCAGGGAGCTTGAATTCATTGAAAAGATCCAGAGTGTGTGAAGTGTCACAGATATAGGTAGGAAGGGACTGGACTAGGGAGATAAAGCAGAGTTGAGGTATGCAGACGTGAGTTCAATGGGGCAGAAACAAGCTGAAACAATGGGTCTACCTGGACAGGCAGGTTTGTGGATCTTGGGTAGGAGATAGAAATGGGACGTGCGGTGTACGAGAACTATGAGGTTGGTGGCAGTGGATGGGAGATCCCTCAGAGCAAATAAGGTCAGAGATGGTGTGGAACTCAGTGGCCTCATGTTCCTTAGTGGGATCCTATTTAAGGGGTAAGTAAGAGGAGGAGTCTGAGAGTTGTTGCTGAGCCTCAGCAAGGTTGAAGTCAGTCCGCCAGACTACTACAGCCCCCCCTTTATCTGCAAGTTTTCTGCTGAAGTTAGGATTAGTGTGGACGGAGTGGAGAACAGAGCGTTCAGAAGGGGTGAGTTTGGAATTGGAGAGAGGAAGTCGAGACTGTTAATGTGTCTATGGATGTCCAATCCTTGTACCCCTCCATTCCCCAGCTAGAAGGCCTTAAAGCTCTCTGTTTCTTACTGGACACCAGTTACTCGCCACTACAACTGTGCTCTGTCTAATGGAACATGTCTGCATTTTTAATAACTTCTCCTTTGGCTCCCACTTCCTTCAAACAAAAAATGTAGTCATGGGTACTTGCATGGGTCCTAGCTATGACTGCCTTTTTGGTGGCTATGTGGACCAGTCTATGTTCCAAGCCTACACTGGTGTCTGTCCCCCACTGTTCCTATGCTACATTGATGACTGTATTGCTGCTGTTTCCTGCACCCATGCAGAGCTCATCAATGTTATCAACTTTCCCTCCAGCTTCCAACTTGCCCTCAAATGTATCTGGTCCATTTCTGACATTTCCCTCCCCTTTCTCGATCTCACTGTCTCTATGTCTGGAGACGGCTTGTCTACTGATGTCTATTATAAATCCACGGACCCACAGCTACCTGGACTATATCTCCTCCCACCCTGTTAGTCGTAAAAGTGCCATCCCTTTCTCTCCACCACATCTGCTCTCAGAAGGAGGTTTTTCATTCCAGATGTCCTCCTTTTTCAAAGAAATGGGCTTCCCTTCTTCCACCATCAATGCTGCCCTCAACCATATCTCTTCCATTTCACATATGTCTGCACTTACCCCATCCAGGGATAGGGTTCCTCTTGTCCTTACCTATTGCCCCACCAGCCTCCACGTCCAGCACATAACTCTCCAGAACTTCTGCCATCTCCAACGGGATCCCATTACTAAGCACATCTTTCTCTCCACCCCCCCCCCACCAATTTCTGCTTTCCGCAGGGACCACCCCTATGTGACTCCTTTGTCCATTCATCCCTCCCCACTGATCTCTCTCCTGGCACTTATCCTTGCAAGTGGAACAAGTGCTACACTCATCTCTACACCTTCTCCCTCAGTGCCCCATAAAAGTCCTTCCTGGTGAGGTGACACTTCACCTGTGAGTCTGTTGGGGTCATATACTCTGTCCGGTGCTCCTGGTATGGTGTCCTGTAGGTTGGTGAGACCGACATAGATTGGGAGACGCTCCATCTGCCAGAAGAAATGGGATTTCCCAGTGGCCATCTATTTTAATTCCACTTCCCATTCCCATTCCGATCTGCCACACCACGGCCTCCTCCACTGTGGCAATGAGACCACAGTCAGCTTGGAGGAACAATACCTTGTTATGCCCGCGTAGCCTCCAACCTGATGGCATGAACATTGATTTCTCAAACTTCTGGTAATGCCTCCCTCCTTTACCATTCCCCATTACCTTTTCCCTTTCTCACCTTATCTCTTTGCCTGCCCATTACCTACTTCTGGTGCTCCTTCCCCTTTTCTTTCTCCAATGGCCTTCTGTCCTCTCCTGTCAGAATCTCCCTTCTCCAGTCCTGTACCTCTCTCATCAATCACTTTCCAGCTCTTTACTTCACCCTTCTCCCCTCCCAATTGCACCTGTCACCTTGTATTTCCCTCTCCCCTACCCCCACCCCACCTTTTAAAGCTACTCCTCATCTTTTTTTCTTCAGTCCTGCCAAAGGGTCTCATTCAAAACGTTGACTGTACTTTTTCCTATAGGTGCTGCCTGGCCTGCTGAGTTCCTCCAGCATTTTGTGTGTGTTGCTTGGATTTCCAGCAGCTGCAGATTTTCTCTTGTTTATTATTACTGCTTTCAACCTTGTAAACAGATGTCCTGTCCATGCTGCCTCTGCCCCTTTTAGTTCCATAAAATTTAATTTTGCTTACTAGCCTTTCCATAGGTCTTCATTAGATACTAACTGAGAACCCATGTAGACAAATTCTACTGCATGCTGATGGTCAAAAAGCTGCAGAAGCTAGAAATTAGAATTAAAACAGAAAATGCTGGAAACACTCAACAGGTCAGGCCATATCTGTGGAAAAAGAATGAGAGCTAGTGTTTCAGGTCTAAATGAGAAATAGAAAGCAAGCTTTAGGTTAAAAGAGTAGGGTAAGGGAGTGTTTCCAACATTTTGTTTTGATCTATTGTTCTCTCTTTGTCAGTCTTCTAGTCACCTCATTATAAAAATCGATCAGGTTATCCAAAACATTATTTGCCTTTAATAGTTCCGTGTTAGCTCTTGTTTATCAAACATGATAAAGTAAATCACAATGAAATAAGCCAGATTTCAAAAACATTCTAGGAAATTATCAATGCTCCCTTTTCATCTATTATTGATCTGGGAACATCTGTCCATTATAAACATTTGATTATTTTAATGATTAGGCACATTTATTGCCATTGGCTTAAAAATTGCTTTGCATATGATATGATGGAGTAATCTGCTCAAATAGCATTTGGCTTTGATTACATTCTGTGCGTAATGTGAAATTATTTGGTAATAATCTGCCTTTTCCTTTCTAGACAATATTCTTGATGACAGGCCTGAAACCAAGCCTTCAAGTGATAAGTACCACTTCGAATACACAGAGGAAACTCCGCGCAGAATAAAGAAAATATCATCTGATGCAATGCTGCTTAGCAAAGAAAAGGCAAAACAAAAAAGATTTATTGTGAGAAATACCACATTTACACTATATTTATAATTCTATGTAATTGCTATTTATTATTCTGGAAGAATTAACATAATAATGTCAGAAATTCTACCATTTATATATTTGGAGCAGGAGCATTGTTCTCCTGATGATTCAGAGTTGGGGTTATGAATGGAGTCTGAATGCATACTTATTTCATTGGTACTAGCCTGCGAAAAGGATGTGGAAGTTGGGGTGTTACGAAAGGGGCACACTAATATTCTTTGGCATGCCTGACATCAGGAAGAATAAAGTGTAGGATATATTGATTAGGTCAGATAAATTCCCTGGACCTGACAGGATTTATCCCAGGGTACTAATGGAAGTAAGAGAGATTGCTGGAGGTCTGACAGATCTTTTTGCAGTTTCCATAATCATGGGTGTGATACCAGAACATGGAAAAATAGCTAGTATTGATCCCCCTTGTTTAAAAAGAGCATTCTCAAAAACTTTGAAAGCTATAGGATGAAGAACCTTACAACAGTAGCTAGGAAGTTGCTGGAAAGACTCTCTGAGGGACAGGATTTATTTCCTTTGCAAAAGCAGGAACTGATTAGGGAGGAATCAGCAAGTAGCCAACAGAGAGGAGTGCAAAAGAGATCCTCTCTAGATGGTGCCTGGAATGAAGGGCTGTAGTTATAAAGAGCGATTGTTTTTGTTGGTGGGTACCATTCATGGATAGAGTAGTTGTCCGTAGGGTTTTTGTGGCAAGATACAGAAGTAGATTGCCAGGCCTTCCTTCCGCGCAGATACTGCAGATACTTGTCGGATTCGAACTCAGGACCATCTGCCTCATGGTCCAGTGCTGATGCCACTACACCACCAGCCAGCCCAGAAAGGCTGAAACGTAGAAGGCTGAGGAGTGATCTTGTTGAAGTTTATAAAATTATGAGGGGTATTGATAGGATAGATAGTCCTCTATTTCCCAAGCAAGGAAATCTTGAACTAGAGGTCACAGGTTGAAGGAGAGAAGGGAGAACTTTGAAGGCATTCTGAGCAGTACATTTTGCACACACAAGAGTGAGTTGCCAGAGGTAATAGTAGATACAATATTTAAAAGGCAGTATTTGGACAGCTATTTAAATAGGAAAGGAATAGAGATAGACAAATGAGATTAGCAAAGGTAAGTCTCCCACTCAGCAAGGGCAAGGTGGTCTGTTTCTCGGCTGTGATATTGGGTATCGTTATCCAGGAATTGCTAGGCACTATTGACATTCAGTAGGATAATGTGGGTAAAACTTTGTTAGAAATTTCTATTGGTAGATAGTGCTTAAAATCTGTGTGTAAATAGCTTTGTCTGGTATTTTAAAATTGATGTGTTTGTTTTTCAAAAATAACACTGAGAGGACTACCATGTGGAGATCTTCTGTTGAACCAGACTTACTGTCCGCTTAGCTTGCCTGCCCCTTGCCTACACAGTCTGTTCTAGACTGGCCCCTAGCATGGATCACTGACCTTGGAGTGGCAAAGGTGAACACACAGAAATCACTTTAATAGCCAGGGAACACCGTTACACCCTGCCACCCTCATAACTCCTGAATCCAGGACTGCCAGATGTTGGGAATGCTGAATATCTGTCATTGATTTTGACGCTCTCAAACTTTTGATATCACTGGGAGCAAGCACAATAAATCATTAAGATGTGTTTAAAATATTATTTTATAAACAATTTTCATCTAAAAGCTAAAAGCAGATTCTCACACTATAACTCAATTAGTCACTAAAGTTTTGAAGAATAATAAAAGACAGAATTGTTTAGCAGGAGCTAATCTCTCATCTATTTAAGTGGGAACTTTAGTGATAGTACCTGGTTTTACACCAGCACTGGTTCAGGACAGATTTCCAAACCTATGAATTGGTAAATCTGTGAAACACCTGCCCTTAGAATTCCATTAGGGATCCATTGGAATAGCACAGGGCAATGTAGCATGTCAAATCAGTACTGAGAATCAGAAACTCCACAAGTCTGTGGAAGAAATTATGCAAGTCCAGTGCTAACACAGTTGTCAGAATGAAGATATTGTCTGTCTTGACTTCATACTCTCAGCTTTGAGCAAAAAGTCCAGAACGCATATCTTCTTCTGTGTATTACTCCTCTGCAGTACAATAAAGTGGTGTTACCCCATCCCTCATTTATTTATTTATTATTTTCCCCCTTTTTTCTCTTTTTTCTCTCTCTGTCCCTCTCACAAACACTCCTTGCCTGCTCTCCATCTTCCTCTGGTGCTCCCCTCCCCCTTTCTTTCTCCCTAGGCCTCCCATCCCATGATCCTCTCCCTTCTCCAGTTCTGTGTCCCTTTTGCCAATCAACTTTCCAGCTCTTAGCTTCATCCCACCCCCTCCTGTCTTCTCCTATCATTTCTGATCTCCCCTCCCCCTCCCACTTTCAAATCTCTTACTATCTCTTCTTTCAGTTAGTCCTGACGAAGGGTCTTGGCCCAAAACGCCAACAGTGCTTCTTCCTATAGATGCTGCCTGGCCTGCTGCGTTCCACCAGCATTTTGTGTGTGTTTCTTGAATTTCCAGAATCTGCAGATTTTCTTGTGTTTCCAACCACTATGGCTTTCAGAAGACATCTTACACCTACGCTGCTCTGGGGATATAACAGATCCCATTTAAATTATCCCTTACTTTTCCTGGCCATTATATATCTCTCATTTCAAAGTTCAAAGTACATTTATTATCAAAGTACACATATGTCACTTCATACAATCTTGAGATTTATTGTCTTGTGGGCATACTCTATAAAATCATAGAATAAAAGAATCAATGAAAGACCACACCAACTTGGGAGTTCAACCAGTGTGCAAAAGCCAATAATCTGTGCAAATACAAAAAGAAAGAAATAATAATAATAAATAAATAAGCAACAACTATCAAGAATATGAGATGAAGAGTCCATGAAAGTGCGACCATAGGTTGTGGGAACCTTTCAATGAAGGGGCAGGTGAAGTTAACACCACTAAAATAGATAATTTGGTTATTGTCTATGAAATGGTTATGTCTATGAAATCACAAATTAACCTTTTAATTATTTGTGTTACAACTATAGCTGCAGTTCAAAAGTCTTAATGCAAGATTTTGACCCAAAACACCGTCATTTTATTTCCTCACACAGGTGTTGTTCAACCTGCTGAGTTCCTCCAGTTGATTGCTTGTAGATCTAGATTCCAACAGCAACAGCCTTTTGTGTTTCTTCAATATTATTTAGTTGTTTATAAAATATCCTGATACATCCTACTGTGAGAAGCACAATATCAATTCTTACTCTTGCTGAAGGAATTCTACAAGTGACGATGTGGGGCATGGATTCATTTGCTGTTGTTTAATTCCCAGGTCTATGATATGGAATTGGGCGAAGAATTCTACTTACCTCAAAACAAAAAGGAGAGCAGACAGATAGCACCTGAACTATCAGACTTGGTCATCTACTGTCAGGCTGTCAAGTTTACAGGTCAGTATGTCCTGGTACCCCACACTCGGAAACTCCTTATTAACAGCAAATTATGGATTTCTGCCTCTCTGGTTCCCTTTTGAAGGTGGTGAATTCATTTAGAAATGACCATAGAGTGAAAAGGAAGCAAACAGATATGACGTGCGAGTCATCAGAATTCTGATAAAGGTGTTCAGTACAGAGTATAAAAAAAGAGAGGAACTATAAGTGAAGCAGTAAGTAAGGAGCTGGTTGAATGGCTTTGAACTTCCTCTGCCACGGAGGCATGTCAAAGGATTTCTGTTCTATGCTTGTTTTCCATTGAAATGTATCTGTTATGTAATGAAAATCTTATTAGTTAAAGGCACTTAGCTTTGAAGATCGAGAGATATATTAGAACCATCAAAACGCATCATGAGGAATGATTTAGCTACTTGCATTTTCCTGTGCCAATCAGTGGTCTAACAATATTACACAAAGACACCCAGTAGGGCGTAATGTTTTTACATAGGCTGGAAGGAGAAGGATGTAATTAGCTTTAAATATAAACTAAAATAACATCTTTTGGAAAAATATGAACTCTCTAGTTGTGACCCTTTCCATTTTTTCAATGGGAACAGGCCTTTCAACTTTAAATGCTGCAGGATCAAACAGAGGGAAAGTGAAGCCCAACAGGAAATCGAACAGAATGAGCCCAGGGGAATCAATGACATCAGTTAAAATATCTGGAAGAGGTGAGTGGCTTCTTTAGCGACTTCCCACACCAGACTTAGACTTGGTCACAAAATGATTGATTTAATTTAATTGATTTGACATAAAGTGCATAAAATAAAATCATTATTGGTGAATTTGTATTCTTCAATCTGTAATTCTAAGACCAGAAAGAAATCAGTGTTTTAAATGTCATGCTTTAATCTTACGCTGCTTTAAGCACTCAGAAGATTTAGCTGATGTAGCAACTGATATTTCGATTATCAGATTTATGAGGTTCCTTAAGTGAAAATATTCTCTACTGCTCTGTGGGACATGCATTGTCAAGCTGGCTACATCTGTGGAATGCTTTTTGAGAGAAGAAATTAGGATGGGTCTTTCTTAGAAGTACTAAAATGTACCAAGAGACATAATTATGTACTGAGCTTTTCACTGTAAGCTACCGGATAATTTTCCTTTGCTTTCAGGCAGGCAATATAATAGATACTCTGTCCAGTGTCCATCTGAACCTAAATAGATAAAACAAATAGAAAAGCCACAATTTTTTCATAGTTGGTTGGTTAATGCCCTGGATCAGCCTCTAGAGCAAAGGTTCCCAACCTTTTTTATGCCTTGGACCCCTACCATTAACTGAGGGGTCCATGGGCCCCAGGTTGGAAACCCCAGTTGATGAGGGATTATTTTATTTGTTCTTCCATATGATTTGTGATTTATAAATTGTACCTCAGAATGGGCCTAATATTTTGTGATTGGTGAAGTAGCACTGTATTTTTCAATTATAATACCAATGGTTGACAGAATCCTATTTAATATTCTGTAACATAAAATCTTGTTTATAAACAAATGTCATAACTTTGATTCGTGGCCATGCTTTAAATTGCTAAAGATCAAAATTCTGAAATTTCTTTCTCCACCTTTCTTTCCTTCTCTAACATATTCCTTAATCTACCTTTTGATCAGCAGTCCTAAAACTACTTTGTGGAATGATGTCAACCTTTGATAATGCTTCTCTGAAAAGCTTTGGACTGTGATAGATGAATTCAAGTTAATGCTACTGTTCAAATATTTATTATTTTAAGATTTGAATATTGGAATACTTTTAGTTTTAATAGACCTAAAGATTTTCTTTGCACACAGCAACCTCTTTTGAAGCTATCAGAAAGAATTGTGATGAACCACCTTCTCCTCCGTTTAATCCAACCACCTCCCTCAGCGCTATCATCAGAACACCCAAGTGTTACCACATATCATCAGTGAATGAGAACACTGCCAAGCGACTGTGCCGACGCTATTCTCAGGAACTAATCCAACATACAGTGTGCCAGTTACTCCGAACATATCCAGCTGCCACTCGGATCGACTCCTCAAACCCATCACCTCTTACGTTCTGGCTCCATGGGATTCAGTTGGTTGCTCTCAATTATCAAACAGATGGTGAGTGGCTGGTTTCATAAGCCTTGTTCAAAGACTTGCTTGGGTGTATACACAAGAGATTCAATCAAAAAGGTCTTCAGGATTTAAGGATCAAACCCTGTTAGTGGCTTTCAGAAAAGTGTAATCCAATTTCTCACCCCCCCCAGTCTCAATATCAGAATTATTAAACATGCTTGATAGTGCCATTACATCTTAAATAATTCAGCTATAAGCATTCAGCAGGGAGTAGTTGGGAAGGTGCCCATTATAAACTCAAATCTCCACAATACTGGCTTTGGTTCATTTTGTTCCTCCACCAGACTGTTACTTGGTGTTTTTTAAAATGCATTTTAGTCTGTATTTGCCAGCATTATTACGCTCCCAACAGTAGGACATGGGAATGTAATAATGAAAGTCACTTAATATGTGGGATGGATCTCATTCAGAAATGGTGTTGAATTTGTGGAATTTATTACCATAGGCGGCTGTAGAGGCCAGGTCGTTGGGTGCATTTAAAGGAGAGCTTGATTGGTTCTGGATTGGACATGACATCAAACATTACAGAGAGAAGGCAGGGGAGTGGGGCAGAGTAAGGGAAAAGCAGATCAGCCATGATTAAATGGCAGAGCAGACTCAACGGGCCAAATGGCCTAATTCTGCTCCTATGTCTTAAGGTCTTATAAAGGACATACTTTCCTTCTGATAGATAGCAATGTTAAATTTTGGTGAAGTTTGTAAAGGTTACTTTATACTGGGTGACAGATGGCACAGCTGTTACCTGATAGGTTGAGGGACTAAAACAGGACTTTTAATAGTCCATGTGGAGTTTGCATGAATTTCTTCTCCCAGGCGCTTTAGTTTTCTCCGGCATCTGAAAGACGTGTATGTTGATAGGTTAATTGGCCACAGTAAATTGCTGCTAGTTTGTAGATGAGTGGTAGTGCCTGGCAGGAATTAATGGCAATATGAGGGAAAATAAAATGGCATTTATGAAGAATTGTCATGAAGTGGGTTTTTATAGTCTGTGGGATCTCAAAGGGCCAAAAGACCAGTGTCTGAACTGAATAGATATCCTTTCCAAACAGCTAGAGTGACTTTTGCTCTTCTCCACAGTTCTTATGCTTCCTGACCTGAATTTAAAGTTTCTATGTTGGTTTTTAAACCAGGCAACATGCCATGACACCCTGTCCTAGTCATAACTCCCTCATCCTTTATGCTTGAAGATCAGCTGAGAGAACATAACTGTGATATGTACTGCTTACATAATTATATAACCATCTTCCACTCATTGCATTTTGCTCAAGTATTCTAATGTACCCAGAAGTCTCTGCTGTAGCTTTGGTCATTAGTCTTAGCTATAGCAGCTTCAGTCTATTCCACTAAAACAGCCTCTTTTTGATATCATCTTTTCGTACAGCAAAGGGAATTTTGCCAGTATCTAAGTATGAGGTAACCAGAAATTGCCCTGTAGCGCTTAAGGTTTGGAAAGTCTTTCAAAACAAAGAGCATTCCATGATTAATGTCCCTGTCAATCAGATTAATAATTTTACATGGTTTTCTCCAGATTATTAATCACTTAAGGCAATGTTCTGCTTGAAATGTATTTTAAAACATTTCATGTACCTTGAGCCATATTTGTGATGGAAATGGCAATAGGACACTGAATTATTACAAGGATCAAAATGTCAAGGATAGGTGGTTGTGCAATACATTTAAATAATAATTGAAAATATGGTGTTTCAGCCAAGCACCTAATCCCTATTATGATCATTAATGCTCTACCAATTCAAATTCAGAAGGTCATTACAATTTTATAATCATTGGATCTATCTACACTGAATAAAGCAATCCACTTTCAAGTAATTGCCAGAGGAAGTGCTGACACAATTTGGCTGATTGGTTTATTAAAACACTCTGTGCCTAAGATTATCACATATATACTGTGAGGCAACATCACGTTTTAAAATTTGAAACACAGAGTGAAGGGAACAGCTTCAAAGGCCAGGTTTACTGCAGAGTTTGGTTCATACTAACTTCTCACTGACAATAGATACTAATTATTTAAAAAAATTAAATCTGATTATTGTCACAAAATAAGCTAAATTAGAGTAGTCAGTGATTTAGAGCACTTGTAATGTTTTAGGTAATTACTTTATAACTGAACATCAGTGCAAAAATCTTTAATGCAGTGACCTTTATTTCTGTGCTAGGTTCCTGACCGGTTTCATTAGATATTTGGAAATTAAGTAAAGAATTACCTCACACAGTGAAATACTAAGTTCAGAAATACAAGAACAGACTTTTGTTAAGTGTAGCTTTAAATTGTTCTATCTACTCTTTGAGTTGTCCACAATGTGCAGTCTTATCGGAACGACAACAATTGCTGAGCAATAGAATACTGTTTATAGAACCCTCTCTCTCACTTCTTCTTAGATCTCCCAATGCATCTGAACACAGCCATGTTTGAAGCCAATGGTGGATGTGGTTACGTGCTAAAATCTCCTGTTTTATGGGACAGAAACTGCCGCATGAATAATCAGTTTTCTCCTCTAGAACGAATAGAGAATATGAGTCCATCCTTATATTCCTTAACGGTAAGTGGAAAGAAAATTTTGCACATAGATCCAGCATCAGCAAGGCAAAACTTGAGTTGATTCACTGGCTTTGCAATATAGAGATGCCAACAGCATCTGCCTACTAATTGTATCTTTGTGAGCTGTTTTATACTGTATATGCATTGAATCATCTTATTCCAGATTAAGTTGTTTCAGCTTGTATAGTGTCATTAACCCCTGAGAGGGAAAACGGATCAGCCATGATGAAATGGCGAGGCAGACTCGATGGCCTAGTTCTGCTCCTATATCGTATGGTCTTGTGAGAGCGTGTTCTGGGTGATATGGTCCTTAATGATGGAAGCAGCCTTTTTAAGGCATTGACTTTTGAAGTATCTTTGATGCTGGGGAGGTTACTGCCCATGATGGAGTTCGCTGAGTTTACAACCCTGTGCAGCAAACTTTGTTCGTACAATGATACGGAAAGAATAAGTTGTGATTTTCTATACCACACTGTTAGTATGTCCTTTCAGAAGCTGTTTTTACTTGACATGGGAAAATGGGTTAACAATTTTAAAGCCTTTTAGACCTCAAGCTTGGATTTGTCATTAAATTGTCATGTCAAATGATTTTTTTTGAGGAGGTTGAAAGGAAGGTCAAATATTTGAATTTGGCAAGCTCTTGATAAGGCCCCATCTGGCAAGCTGATTTGAAAAATAAAAACCCGTGGGACTCAAAACTATGTAGCATTTTTCAATTCAAAAGTGCAGCAAGGGGCAATGGTTGATGAGTAGTTTTGTGAATGGAAAGTTATCTCCATTTAGTGAGGCATAGTCGGCTGGGCAAATCCACCTTGAGTACTGGGATACTGATATGTCAATGTCACTTTAAGATTCATTTTCTTCTTCTACAGTGAATGCCTGCAAGAAAGTGAATCTCAAGGTAGTATATAGTGACATATATGTGCTATGATAATAAATTTACTTTGAACTTTGAACATGTTCAAAGGGACCAAAGAGAAACAAGTGGGTAGTTAAGATATCATAATATCAATTTTTCTTTTAGTGACTAAGGAATAGAATATAAAAGTAAGAAAGCTCTGTTACATTAGTTAGACTTCTGTTCCAAATTACATTCATTTCTGGATGTCATACAAGAAGAATATGGCATTGGAGCGAACAGAAAAGATCAATAAGAATGTTAGCAGGACTTGAAATATTAGCTGTGAGGAATGACTGGATAGATTAGAGTTTGTTCTTATTGAAATAATGAAGGCTGAGGAGAGGTGTCCTTATATATAGGGGCCAGATAGAGAGAGAAGGAGGAGTTATTTCTTTTAGCGAATGAATTAATGATGAGAGACATACCATTAAGAATAGGGAGTGAACTGAGGAAAAACACTTTCACTCAAAGAGTAACAATGATCTGGAGGCAGAAACTTTTTTTTTCAGAAGCTTTTAGCCAAACTTTCAACCTACAGACAGCAAACCAAGAAATGGAAATTGAAACAGAGTAGAAAGCTCTATTCTGGCTGGTGCAGACGTAATATACTGAATAACCTCATTCTCTTTCTTGAACTTCTCTGAATCTCTGCCTCAAGATTTATCACATAGTTAAGTTTGTTCAAATAATTAAACTATCTTACTGCTACTGATGTGACTTTGAGCTATGGACTGTTTAATTAAATGTGAGAACATACCGTGTTTCAACAGAGTCTTGGCACACACTTCTCTATAACTTCTCCCAACTCAACCACTCTTTTCTAACTGAGCAAAGCTTTAGTGTTAATTAGCACCAAGTCTTAAATCGGTAGGAGAACTTGATTTTAAAAGTTTATGCAGTACTGGAGTTTTTGACTACCTACAAAATATGTACAAAGGATGATCTTGTTAGAACTTAATACATTTTGGATTATGCCTTAGCTGGAGGAAAATGGACAATTTTGGTCACTAGTTGTGGACAAGATGGAGAGGTATAAGAATGGCTGTTCAGCAAGTTAACCAGGATATTATTTGGGATAAGAGACTTCAGTTATTTAGAGAGGTTAAAAAATACAGACTTATTCTCTTAAACGGTGACTCTGTGAAGGCCTTCAATATGATGCAGGGGTATGGACAGTAAAACATTATTGTCAGTAACAAGAGGGATATAAATTTAATATTATTGATAAGCAATCTGAATGGAAAATGAGCAGGAAATTATTTTGGGCCAAAGATTTGGTGGGATCTGGAATGCTGAGTCTGAAACTGTGGTGCAACTTAATTCTTTAACTCAGCTGGACAGATTCTTGAAGATGAGGAACTTAAGGAGTTACAAATTTAAAAAGCATGGGTGTGGTACTATGCATAACATCTTCAAGCAACCAGTACAGCTGTCCATGTTAATTGTTCTTCAATTTGCTTGCATCATACACTGGGGTGCTCTCTTCAGGCACCTGATGAGGTAAGCGTAGCCTTTGTTCAGGAGCAGATGTTATCAGGTGGTGCCCAACCTTCAGAGAGTGTTTCAACCATTAACCTCCACACTCTCCAGCCGGCAGGTCAGCAGTGGTGGCCAATTCACTGTCCATCTGCTTCTGACTTCCAGCTCAAGTCCTGTCACCTGCTCCATATCCAGCAAGAGGCTCTTCCTGATTCCTCCCCATCCCATGGGCTGCTTGGTTCTTGCTCTTTTCATCAAGGCCCAGCACAGACAGTAGCCTCCATCCTGACCTTGCTGGGAACCCTCTAAAGCCGATCTCCACTGAGAATAGTCATGTCTGCCATCCTTTCTCCCTGCAGTGCTGGATTAAGGACTGATACTTCAGGGCCTTCCTCTCATGAGCATCCTCACATCTTTCCTCCCATGGTACTGTGACCTCCACCAGGATGATCTTCTTGTTTTTGGTGGACCATAGTATGATGTCTGGTTGAAGTGTGGTTTGCACCACCTCCAGGAATTGCAGCTTCCTCCCCACATCAACCCTCATCTCCCATGATTTGGCAGTTTGCAGCACATTGGATTTAGGCCTCTTTGATATGACTGGCTTGATCCTCTCCTTGATGAAAATGACTGCCCTGTTTGCCTCTCTGCCTTGGTAGAAGAACATATTCATACAACTGTGTCTTAAATTTACCAGGTTTTTCTCGATCTTCTTTAGCCATGACAAACAAGATGGGGGAGATGGTACAGCCGGTTGGAATCCCTTTTTGGAGGTCTTGTAACCTGGTTTTAAAGAGGGCTGAAGTGAAGTGTAGCTTGAATCCTCCTAGATAGCAGGTGATCATATCTCGCATTAGTGGTGGGATATGGTAGTGGTCCAGGCCAAGCTGGATGAGGACGTGTGGAAATGATCTGTAGGCATTTGCTGGACTGTTAGGTTGCCTTCCTTCTGCCTGGCCTCATGGATCAATTGGCTAACTGTTGAGGTATGTTCAAGGCACCTAGAAAAATGAGTGATGCCACCTTTCTGGATGGATGTGTTGGTATAGCAGTTCTCCATTAAGTGATTGAATGATTAAAAAATCAATCAAGGTTAATGCACATGAAGTGCACCCTGTTTCTGAACCGCTCATCAGAAACTTTCAGGCCCAATGAGTTGACAGTGATAATTTTTGAGCAATATAACATGCTGCTTTACCCATCTGGCATTTAGTTCCATTCTTTTAAATTTAAAAATCACGAAGAAGCAATCAATTTTGAGCAACAGTCAAATAAAGCATTTGGATAAGGTTATGAGACATTTTTGAATAGACAGTTGGCATGTGATCGGCCATATAATTTTCTTAGCTACTGTGCCAGACGATGTTAAAACAACATTTGCCTCTTCTTTATTTAGAAATATTCCAACTACAGTGTTTTGAACTGCATTTAACAAATCCCATCATTTGTGTCAGAGTACATCAGCTATTAATTAAGTCGATAGCACAAAACTACAAATTATACACCATTTTTGTTTTCAACCCAAATGCTTTCCTCCTCTTTTTGCCAATCCAGCAAAATAAAAATAATGAGAGGAATTTGACAGAACCAAGATAAAGCATGTTTTATATACAAATCTGAACTGCATGAAAACTAGAATGGAAAATATAATTTTGTAATTAATTCCAGTTTAGTTGAAAAAAAGCAGAAACAGTTAAAACTGATCTCACAATGAGTTTTCATGCAGTTCAGATTTGCATATTCTTTATCCAAAGGGAATGTAATATTCTTTACCTTTTTAACATTCTTTTTCCTAGATTATTTCTGGGCAGTATGTGTGCCCCAGCAACACATCAGGGAGTCCATGTATTGAAATTGACGTGCTGGGTATGCCTCAGGACAGCAGTCACTTTCGCACTAAACCCATTCATCGCAACACTTTGAACCCCATGTGGAATGAGCAATTCTTCTTCCAAGTTTACTTTGAAGACCTCGTTTTCCTACGTTTTGCAGTGGTGGAAAATAACAGCTCCACTGTAACGGCACAAAGAGTGATCCAGTTAAAAGCTCTTAAAGGAGGTAAAAACGGTTCTTTTGCTTTGGGAGGTTTGATCATGCTCGGAACAAGGTTCCAATGCTGGATACCATGTAAAATACTAGTAATCATTTAAAATTGCATGAACTATGAAAATGAGAATTACTTTAATTGTCAGCTTTACATTCCCATTTAATTTTATTTCCCTATTCACTTCTTTCTTGTTCTCCTCCCAGTAGGCAAACAGAATTTTAACTTTTATTGCATTTAGGAATTGGGAAGTCTTGTTACAGCTGAGTATACCTAGAAAACTATGCATCATTTTAGTACCCTTACTGAAAAAAGGGATTGGAAGACTGGTAATAAGCGTAACTAATAAATAGCACTGGAGGCAGCCTAAAGGGGATTCATTAGGCTAATGCCTGGGATGAGAGAGGTGTCCTATTGAGAGAGGTTAGACTAGGGCTTCCAACTTGGGGTCCACAGACCACTTGGTTAATGATTCGGGGTCCATAGCATTATAAAAAAAGGTTGGGAACCCCTGGGCTGGACAGTTTGGATCTATATTACTTGGAGGTTTAAAACAACAGGAGATGATCTTATTTAAAAATTATAAGATCTTAAGGGGGTGTTGACAAGAAAGATGTTAAAATGTTTTCTTGATTAGGAGAATCATAAACCTGGAACATAGTTGTAAGGTAGTTTTAAACTGAAATGTGCATAAATGCCTACTCTCAGAGCGCAGAGAAGCTCTGGACTTACTCTGCCCCAGAGTGTGGTAGAGACCAGATTGTTTGATATAGTTCAGGTGGAAGGTAGATACAAAGTTGAGAGATCAGGCAGTTGAAAGTTATGGGGAACCAGCACAAGAGCTAAGGGCAACGTTATCAGTTGTGAGCATATTAAAATGCGTGTTGGCCTACTCTTGCTCCTCTCTCCTTGTATTATTCTTTAAGATGCTCTTTGGAGCCATGCTTCTTTGGCCAATCTTTTTATCATTTATCCTATTATCTGCTTGTATAGCTTGCTGCTATATTTTATTTGGTAACACTCCTAAGAAGTTCCAGGGATATTTAGCTGGATTAAAGACCAAGAATTAGGTACTGCTGTAACAGGGAGTCAGTGGGTGAGCTGTTGTCAATTTCTGCTACAATTCATTAGCTGTAAATCTTTTTCAAATTGTATTTGGTAACATGGGTGAGAATAAATTCCACTTAAAAGTAGGAAATGCAATATAAAGAAATAATACAATTTGTAACCAGCCAAACCAGATATCTCTTTGTCAAGGAGGAGAATGCAAGTTACCAGGTCGAAACCATGTGTCTGGGAACAAACTAGGAGAAGGAGATTGATAATGTGAAAAGCATCAATCAAGAGGAGAACCTTTCATTAACAAATCATTCAGGAGATGTATTTTTAACTGTGAAAGCTGTCTATTACTCTTTTGTTAATAACTGCAACAAATTCCTGAAAATTGGAAAGTAGCTAACTTAATGTTTAAGGTGAGGGTCAAAGTTAATCTATCAAATAAAGACAACTATGTTTATATCTGACAGCTGTTTCAGGAAAAAGTCTTTGAAGCATTTTTGATAGTTCTCAGAAATGAGCTTGTTAAAAAGTAGTTGTTTAAGAGAGTTGCTTGTGTATTTGGAGAAGGAGACTATTTAAGTAACCCAGTAACCCACGACTACTTTACAAAGGATTGACACGTAGGGAATGCAGCTAATACCATGCACGTTATATTCATGAAGCTTTTGACAAGATTCTTTGTCACCGAGTAATGAGTAAATTAATGAGCCTCTTCATGTGAGGTTGGCTAGAAAATTAATTCACAGTATGGAAATAACAGTTAATCAGAAATAAGAGCTTTCAAGATGAAAAGAAATTAGAAGTAAGGATCATTATTAGGAAATTTTCTACTGTTAATGTGTAATAATGATTTGGATGAGAGATTATTTATACAATAAACATGATGTTCAGGTTTGCAGATGGTGCTAAAACGAGGTCAGAGCAAGTAAGAAAAGCAATGAACTTTTCCATAATTGAGCTAACTACTAATCAAAGCTGATAATTAAACTGGGATCGAGGCATATGTGCAGAATGGAATAATGCTATTGCATTCTGATCAGGGAATGGATTTAGGGCAAGTAAATCACAAATCTATGAAATAATTAGCAAACATGAGGAAATCTGCAGATGCTGGAAATTCAAACAACACACACAAAATGCTGGTGGAACACAGCAGGCCAGCAGCATCTATAAGGAGAAGCACGATTGACGTTTCAGGCCGAGACCCTTTGTCAGGACTAACTGAAGAGAAAGATACTAAGAGATTTGAAAGTAGTTGGGGGAGGGGGAAATGCGAAATGATAGGAGAAGACCAGAGGGGGTGGGATGAAGCTAAGAGCTGGAAAGGTAATTGGCGAAAGTGATACAGAGCTGGAGAAGGGAAGGGATCATGGGACAGGAGGCCTCAGGAGAAAGAAAGACGGGGGGAAGCACCAGAGAGAGTTGGAGAACAGGCAGAGTGATGGGCAGAGAGAGAGAGAAAAAAAACAAACAACTAAATATGTCAGGGATGGGGTAGGAAGGGCATTAACGGAAGTTAGAGAAGTCAATGTTCATGCCATCAGGTTGGAGGTTACCCAGCCGGTATATAAGGTGTTGTTCCTCCAACCTGAGTGTGGCTTCATCTTGACAGTAGAGGAGGCCATGGATAGACATATCAGAATGGGAATGGGACATGGAATTAAAATGTGTGGGCACTGGGAGATCCTGCTTTCTCTGGCGGACCGAGCGTAGGTGTTCAGCGAAACGGTCTCCCAGTCTGCGTCGAGTCTCAACAATAATTAGCATACCACTTTTGCGTGAACTGGAATGTCATAAGAACACGGCTGACTCTAAATGCTATTGTTATGTTTATACTTTGTAAGGTCACATTAAAACCACTGCCTATTGCTTTTAACACATCCTTTAGCATAACAAATGTAAACTAAAGCACAATATAGTCAGCCCTCCTTATCTGCAGGGGATTGGTTCCGGGACCCTCCGCGGTATCAAAAAACATGGATGCTGAAGTCCCTTATTTAACCTGCTCAGTATGGTGATCTTTAGGACCCAGCAGAACTCCAGACCTTATTTAACCTGTCTCAGCGCAGTGGACTTTAGGACCTGGCGCAGCTCTGAATCCGCAGTGTTTCTGATCACGAAAATAATCACGATCACGATTGAAAATAAAGTGGAATAAAGCGATCGGAAAGAGGTGAAACGACATTGGAAAAGCATTTGACTACAGTCAGTCAACGATCGGAACAATTTTAATGGAGCATTTAAAAGGCTCTGCCCCAATGAAAGCTACAATTATTACTAAGCAACACAGTGGTTTAATTATAGAAATACATATGTTTCTGAAGAGTTTTATATGCATAGAAAGGTAAAATATATACTATATACTAAGACAAACGTTTTACTAACTGAGGCTACACAATACCGGATATACCTGTTCCAACTTCAAATCTGACTTAAAGATGGACTCAGGAATGGAACATGTTCATAACTCGGGGACTGCATGTACTTTTAAATCATCTCTTGATTACTTATAATACCTAATACAATGTAAAAGCTATGTAAATAATTGTTATACTGTATCGTTTAGGGAAAAATGGCAAGAAAAAATAGTCTGTACATGCTCAAACAGCGAGTGCTGGAGAGAGAACTTCTGGGTTTTCCTGATCCGCGGTTGGTTGAATCTGTGGATAAGGAGGGCCAACTGTATATTGGCTTTGAACCTAGTCAGCAGCTGTAAGATTTTGAAGTATTGGCTGTAGTTGAGTTTCTAATGCACTACAATATACTTGCATTGCCGATAATTCTGGTGTTTGAATCTGAGTGTGCTGGAAAAGCTATTTCTCCTTCAGTAATCATATAACCCTTTCAGTAATGTACAATTCCATATATCTCAGCCTCCAATTTTACTCTTTTCATTTAAATTAATGGAACATCTCAGGCTGAAGTAATTTTCCCTCACCTCAATGATCTGAGGACCTATCTCTACTTTTTCCTCAAGTTTTAAAGTTGTCAGATATTATAATGGGATGGTAGATATTATAGCAGATTGCAAACCTAAAGTACAGCCGCAAGTTTGGTTCACAATTCTGAATTGAAATAGAAACAGGAACCCATGTTTTAGTGCTTTGGTTTTAAAAAAAACCTTTTATATAGAGTGATTTTTGGAAATCTTTTAAGGTAAATGATGGGACTTCGGGATCCCTCTGTCTCAGGTCACACTGGCAGAGGATGATCCTTCGTAGTTCCCTCTGCAGCAGTATTCCCTGCCTTAGGTCTGAAGACCAGTCTTTACATAATACTCCAGATGCAGTCTGACCGGTTCCTTCCATACCAGTTTGGTATCTTCTCTCAAGTTATCTTGCAACAATGACAAACAACATTTGCCTTCCTAGATGCTGGTGCACTTCTTTATTTTGATAGATACAAACTCCAATACAACTGGAGAGCCTGTGTCTCTTTTCCAATAACCTCTCCCTTGGGTGAAGCATATACTCAGTGACTACTTTATTAGGTACTGGAGTGACCCTGTTTACGTGGCCACTGAAACTGGGTGTGGCTCAACTACTTCAGGTTTGACGTGTTGTGTGTTCAGAGACGCTCTTTTGCACGCCGCTATTGTGATTTGTGGATATCAGAGTTACTGTCACCTTTCTGTCAGCTTGAACCATTCTGACCTGCTATGTTGAATTAGGGAAAGTAACAATGTGGTTTATTATTACTTTTATAATTATACTATAATATTAATTGGTCCATGGCCTCTTCTGCCACGATGAAGCTACTCTCAGGGTGGAGGAGCAGCACCTCATATTATGTCCAGGTAGCCTCCAACCTGATGGCTTGAACATTGATTTCTCCATCTGTTTTTTTTCTTTATTTTCCTTATCACTCCCTCTTCCCTCTTCTTCTATTCCCCCATTCTGGCCTCTTATCTTCTTTCCTCACCCACCTATCACCTCCCCCCGGTGCTTCGTGTCCTTCCCTTTCTCCTCTGGTCCACTCTCCTTTCCTATCAGATTCCTTCCTCTCCAGCCCTTTACCTTTCCTACCCACCTGGCTTCACCAATCACTTTCTAGCTTGTCCTTCAACCCTTTCTCCCCCCCCCACCATTTTTTTACTCTGGCATCTGCCCCCCCCCCCCTTTCCTTTCTGGTCTTGATGGTGGGTGTCGCTGTTCGGTCATTTTCATAGATGCTGCCTGACCTGCTGAGTTCCTTCAGGGTTTTGTTCTGTGTTGCTCTGGATTTCCAGCATCTCTTGTCTTTATAATGTAGTCTGTTAATTGAGGACAACAGGTGAAATACAGTCTGAATCAGACTGCGATCATAATTTCTAATTCTCAATGTTCTTCTCTTGAAATAGAATTAGATTTCATCTTCCTTGCATGGATAATTAGTTAACTGTTGTCATTTTTACACATTTACAGTGACAGCTGTAACCTTGCAATCTAGTTGTTGTTTTCTTCAGAACACCTCTCAAGCTAAGGTGGTTGTTATTATTTAGTACACTGAGGCTTTCAAAGAGCTTTCTTCAGGAAACAGTGACTGCGGAGACAGCATCATACAGGACCGCCTTTCCAGTATCTGGTTTCGGAGGAGCTTTGGCCAAAGGCTCCAAACTGTGAGCCTATCCTGTTTGTTTGATGGATGCGTGAAGGAGATGAATAAAAAGGTTGAAAGCTGAAAAGACAAATTAGTTGTTATTATCAGGAGGAGCTGATCAAATTTGATGAAGTACTGTGATGACTTGGAAGGCATTTGATGTTCACTGTATTTAACTTTGTCCATTCTTTTCTGCTTTAGGGTACAGACATCTACAGCTGAGAAACTCTCATAATGAACCCCTGGAGATATCCAGTCTCTTCATCTGCAGTCGACGAATGGAAGATAATAACTCTGGAGTTCTACCACTGGCATCTGTGGTAATCTGAGTGAACCTATTGGTCCACGATTTTCATTTAATTAATAACAGATTTTAATTGAAATCCAATCAAACATTTTTTCTGCATAAAGTTTTTGGGATCTGGACATCCCTGGTAAAGCAAGCATTTCTTTCTCAACAACACACACAAAATGCTGGTGGAATACAGTAGGCCAGGCAGCATCTATAGGGAGAAGCAATGTCGACGCTTTGAGCTGAGACCCTTCATCAGGACTAACTGAAAGGAAAGATAGTAAGAGATTTGAAAGTAGTGAGGGGAGGGGGAAATGCGAAATGATAGGAGAAGACCGGAGGGGGTGGGATTATTTTAAAATGAGTTTATTTTTGTGGTCATCAGTATTTAGACCAGTTGCTGTGGTTATCAGGGAAGAACTAACACTATTTTTATTCCAAACAGTTGTTTAGCACAGAAGACCAAAGAGCTGCTATCAGTTACCATGTCACAGTTTATGGAGTTCCGGGTGCTGAACCATTCGGCGTTTTTGTTGTCAATGAGAAGACCACGGCCAGGCAATTGATATTCAAAGTGAGTCACAAAATAGTTGGGTTACTCAGAAGGTCAAAGCAACCCAAGGAAAATTATGCTTTCTAACAAAAAAGAGAGCTTGAAAACTTTGCTGGGAAATCATGTGTGTTTTCTGTAATTTGTTTAGGAATTTTAAAAAAAAAGTACAAGTCTGAAATTTAATCCAGATTTTGTGCTTGTGTTCCTTCAGAATTGATTTCTGGTTCATTTGCAGATCCATTAAATAAATAAAATAGTTCATGGACATTTTGATAGAAAATACGGTTGAAAAAGAGGATGATGTTGAGTTTATATTTTTATATTATTTTGTTCTTGAGTGGGATATCATTGCTGGAATATAGAACACTTCAGTGGCTAGAACAACCATTCCCTTGTGAGAAGCAGTAAGAACAGACACTGAATGAAATATCTCTGTCTCTCAAGCAAGTGCATATTAACTCCTGACTCAGAAGTGCGGTATGGGGTATTGGTGAGATCAGATGTGAAGTGCTTCAGTTATATGGGGTATTAATGAGGCCACATCTGAAGTGCTTCATTTATGCTGGACAGTGACGAGACAAAATCCAGAAACTGGATAAAGAAATAGTCTCTTTATTTAAGGAAGGGTGTTACCGAGTAACAGTGTAGCATAGTGATTAAGGCATCATTTTACAGTGCCGACTGTAAGATTGGGGTTCAGTTCCCATTGATTTCTGTAAGGAGTTTGTATGTTCTCCCGGTGACCATGTGAGTTTCCTTCAGGTGCTCTGGTTTCCTCCCACATTCCAAAGATGCCCTGTTAGGGTTAGTGAGTTGTGGGCATGCTATGTTGGCACTGGAAATGTGGCGACACCTCCCCAGCACAGTTGTTGAAAAGAACACATTTCACTATATGTTTTGATCTAAAGTGATTCAAAGAAACTGATACCTGGAATTGATGGATTGTCTTAAGAGGAAAAGTAGAACAGACTAGATTTATATCTTCTGGGGTTTCAAAGACTGAGTCTGAGAAAGATACTAGATTTTGAAGAGTCTTGATGAAGATTATTCCCAAAGACTGGAAGGTGGTTAATGTTGTTCCCTTGTTTAAGAAGGGTAACAAGAACAAGACAAAGAACTGCATCAACCTGACATCAGTCGTGCACATAAGTACCTTATAGTTGACAAAAGAAAAGCCTCCCAACAGTCTGTGCTACATTCAGACGCTGAGAAGGATGGGCAATAGTGCAGCATCTGTTCTTTCACCATCCCACTTCGGTCATATGTTGAAAATGTATAGATGCTCAGATCAACACACACAAAATCCTGAAGGAACTCAGCAGGTCAGATGGATAGATGCTCAGGTTACTAGAACAGAATGTAAAGTGTCAGTTAAACAGAAGATAAACAGCAGTAGCTCAGCAGATCTGATTTATAAAATATAAAAATTAACTAAGCCACAGACAATTATGGTTTTTCAACTCCAGAGGTGTAAAAAACATTAGCTACATTTTTTTTTTTCAGTACTGGACAAATACAAACATTATTTCTAAGAAAGTATGTTGGTGTAAGATTTTATTGTAAAGGACTAGCTGATGAAAACCAATGTTAGAAATAATCCCATGGGAAGAAAAAAAAATCCATGCAAGTTATCCAACATGCCCATAGCCCGTGTCATGGAATAAGCAACAAAACACAGGCAGGGAAATTTTCCCAGATGTATTTAGAAACTGGAACATTTGCAGTATCATAAAGCAACTATTTACTGTAAACTCTAGAGCCACTTCAGGGTTCACACAACCTATTACGCTGCTGATTATTGTACTGCTCAGAGCTGTGGCCAGTTGGGAACAATTTAACAATTACATCGAGGACATTAAAGAGGATTGGAAGACAAAATGACGAGATTTGAGCATTGAGAATGATTTTCACCTGAAGGGGCATTTAAACAGGAAGCCAGCTGAACATTTGTTTATAGACGTGAGATGTATTCATTTGAAAACTAAAACTGAATTAAGGTTTATTTAATTTGATCCGTTTCACTGTAGAAGGTTGAAAGATTCTAACTAATCTTTGCAGATCATAGGATCGGCAGGTAACTCAGAGACAGACATTTCTGACTATTTCCTTGTGGAAGAGAAAACCTCCCTTTCTAAAGAAAAGAACAAGAAACAGCCATTTCAGAGAGTCATTAGTCCTGAGGAGGAAATTCTAAAAATTCCACATTGTTGGCTTCTAGAGGAAAAAATTATTGGAAAAATTATCTTTAAAACCAAAGAAGAGGTATGTTTATTTCTGTTCTTGCACAAGACTATTTTATGCAACACATTATTAATAATTCTGCAGTGCATAAGATATTTTTCATATTTTTCTCATTCAACATAGCAATGGATAGGTTCCATTTTGGATTGACAAATGTTCTTTTGGGGTTTGCTTCCTGATGCTTTGGAGAATCTTGCACATCCGTTCACTATCACGATCATCACCAATGACACATCAGGACACGTTCAAGATCGGCTGGGGAAGCAGGAATGTACCTGAGGTTGACATATGCATTTCCAATTTGAAGATGGTTGTTTCATGCTTGGATATTGTAGAGGATCAGGGGAAAAGCTTGTCAAGCAAAGGATTAAATCTACTAGCCCCTTACTTGAGAAGCTTTCTTCCTGAGAGAATAATCATTGAATCCAAAGGATCAAAGAACAACCCGATACTAAGCTTAGAAATGACAAAGGTAGAAGGACCAACTTCACAAAAAAAGACAATGTAACAGTTTTCATATTATTTGATAGCACAGAGTGCTGGAGGCCTAATAAGACCATAAGACATAGAAGCAGAATTAGGCAATTTCACGCATCAAGCCACTCTGCCATTTCATCATGGCTGGCTCTCGTGACTTCTCCCTGTAACCTCTGACCCCTTGCTAATCAAGAACCTGTCAACTTCCATTTTAAATATACCCAATGATTTGGCCTCAATAGCTGTTTGTGTCAATGAATTCCACAGATTCACTAAGCTCTGGCCAAAGAAATTTCTCCTCATCTCTGTTCCAAAGGGATGTCCTTGAATTCTGAGGCTGTGCCCTCTAGTCTAGACCGCCCCACTGTTATAAACCTTAATACATCAGCAGCTGTCTACTGAGCCAAACAAATGCTATTCTGGGACCTGTGCACTGATGCTACAAGCTCCTCTCACCCTAGTTTGGCCTCATAAGGAAAATGGGTGCAATTGGTAATGTAATGCACTGACTCTGACACCAGAGTCCCACTCCTTAGTGTCACTGGCACTAAAGCTGAAATTTCATCCCCACTGCTGTAACTTCAGGAGCCACAAACTAGCACTAGTAGGAGAGGAGTCATACTTCTAATTGTGGCTATTGGTTCAGAATGAAAATGCCATATGGAAATGTTGAGAAACCACAATTTGAAAATTCACACTTTAAAAATTCTTGATCTGGTCTTGTCCACCAGAGTCAAGAGAACATGTTTCTTTAACACACCTGGTACATAAATAGGAGGAGGAAGAAGATTTATTAACTAAATTACAAAAATATTTGGAATTTTATATGTATATGCCCATGCTCTCAGATATATTTAACACGTGAACAAATGTGTGCATACAACTGCACTCACCTGTTCACTCATCAAAATACAGACATGCTGAAGAATACATGTAATATTGACTTAAGGCTGAACTAAACCAGAATGCTAGAGCCATTTAAAAATACGGTATTGGGTCTGACATTACCTACTTACGGCCTATTACACCACTGGCATTTAGGGCAGCAATGAAGATCCTCCATCTCTGGTGTTATTCAGCACTTCCTTCCTCATGTCAGTAGCCTCGTCTCAATTTTCACCACTGTCAGTCATGCAAGCCCCAGTGGGTGGGGATTCAGAAATACCATCACACTCAGATGTAGGAAGGTTCTTCAGAACAATTTTGTTTGACCGGTCAGGGTTGTTAGCCCTGAGCTGAACCTCCAAATTAATGGAGCAGTGAACCACTCTTAGTTTGGCTTCTATCCTTTGACCTGTTTGGCATGGGTGACCCTTCCAAGATCCAAATCCCTGACTCCAGCCAACATAGATCTCCAGGTCACTGAGGCATCTTGGAGGAGGGCTGACATACGAAAGACCAATTAAAATTATCAATGAACGTTGCCACGGAAACTTGCCTGTTGCAAATAATTAATAGAATTGCTAGGTATCAGCATGTAATGGAAAGCCTATTGACATTAAATGTTCAGCAGGAGCTAAATCAAAGGAACTGCATGAATGAAACACAAGAGGATGTGAGTTACTACAGCAGTCCAACAGAAGACGACAGCTTCTTGGTTCAGGTGCACGATGTCTCCCCAGAACAGCCCCGTACAGTCATCAGGGCTTCAAAGTTCAGTACCGCCCAAGACATTATTCTGCAGGTTGGTCACAATTTGAGAGCAAAGGCTGTGCAAAGAATGTGCATGCAAATGCTGAGTTAAACCTTGAGCCAGCTGTAAGCAAGATTGAAATCTGCATTTTTGTAAAATATCCTCAGTTAACTAATATGCCACAGACATTAGACTTGGCTTTACACTACTTATGGAGGCAGGGATGTGCTGGGTGGAGACATACTCTTGTTCAGTTCAAGAATACCATGCTTTTCTTGCCAATAACTTTACATTAATTTTTAAAACATTTTAATCTTATCCTAATTCAAATTGTCTTCCTTGTTTCCAGCTAGCTGCAGAATCAGTACAGAGTTGCTCACTTTACATATTTTTATTCAGAGCACTGATCCTCGCTTTTTCCACACCATTAATTTGGAAACAAACAAGAGCTCCACCAACTGTTTATAGAAGTATAGTGTTTAAAATATACAGAGCAAGCCGCTCTGGCAGTTAAAAAGCAATGCAGACTAAGAAACTGGGAAATGCAGAAGCTGCCTGCTACAACACTGGCACTGTTGAGAGGCTGAAATTACCAACTATTGTTCGTGAAGAGTTATGATAAAAAAATTTAGCACACACGTTTAGAGTAAGAATAAAGATAGGAAGGCAAAGTGTGCTGATAGGTAGTGTGCACAGTACTGTATTTGTCAACATGGAGCAGAGAACAAGCTGGTGAATTTGGCTGAGTTAAAGATGTTGGGAATGGTGAGGGTGGAGCTTCACGGGAGGGGTGTGGGACAGGTGGCAGAGAAGGAGTGCCAGAAACAGAGGTGGCAAGGGTGCAGACACACCCAACCCTGAAACACCAGGAGAGGTCACTTGATTCCAATCAATTGGTTTATTGATGTTTCTTTGGTGCTTCCTGCTCCCTCCCCTCTCACTTCCCCTTTTCCCAACCATGATTCCCCTCTTCCTGCTCCCATCCCAACCTCAGTCCGCAATAGAGACTCATATCAGAATCAAGTTAATCATCAGTCAAAATGTGTCATGAAAGTTGATTTCTTGCCCCAGCAGCAGTACAGTGCAATACATAAAATTATTACAGTACTGTGCAAAGGTTACAGGCATCCTAGCTACATATATGTGTCTGATACTTTTGCACAGTACTGAACTTCAGCATTAATTTTAGACAGAAACGGTTATGGTTTCTCGCCAAAGATGGCTGAGAGACGAGTTGATAGATATGTACAAGATTTAGATTGGTTAAAGAGAGAGAGAAATTCTTTCCTTTTGAGAATGGGTTGAGAATCAAGAATGCATATTTTGAAATTTCAGGTAAATGGTACAAGGGAGAATGCCAGGGATTTTCTTCACTCCTATTAGGATCTGCAATTAGGATCCTATTAGTTAGGATCTGCAATTCACTGCCTGCAGGATGGTGGAAATAGAATCCGCCAGGGCTTCCTAAAGGTAATTGGGTAGGAACCTGTTAGAAAAGTCCACAAGGAAAGCGCAGGGAATCAGTTTGATAGAAATGTTCTACTAGAAACTGACTTGGACTTGATGGGCTGAATAGCCTCCTTCTGTTCAGTGCCTGTAACAGTTCAATGATTTTTTTTTTACTTATTCTACAGGCATTGAGTAAAGCTAAATATTCCTACAGCATCCTGAGCAACCCAAATCCCAGTGATTACGTCCTTGTGGAGGAAGTCACAAAAGAGCCATTAAACAAGAAATCATCCATGGCAAAACCTGCTCTTCGAATCCTTTCTGAGAATGAGTCAGTATTTCTAGCCCAGAACAAGTGGAAAGGAGCAGGAAAATTCATCCTCAAGTTGAAAGAGCAAGTACAGGTGAGTAACCAGAAATTCAGAATGTCAAAAGGGACCAGATGCAGTAGTTTTTGCTCCAGAACTGATCAGGTTTTAGAGTAGTCAACACTGCAAACAGAGAACCATGGGAGCCTGTGAGTACAAAACAAGATCGCACAAACAATGATCAACATAACCATCGATAAACCTGGTTCAGGATACCAGGGGATATCTGCTGTTCATTAAAAGCTGTTGTGAGGTCCTACATACCATTGCACCTGCAGCTCCAAGAGCTCAACACTCTCTCAATACTGTACCAAAGTGGCCACCTGCATTACATGCCCAGGCGTCTGGAGCAATTATAAACTGTAAGATTCTTATAAATGACTGTTACTGTAGTTAGCCTTCTACATAAACATGTGTCCCCAAGTAACATAATATACTTACCTTTGTTTCTCCTTGACAATGTACTGTATACCAATGTATAACTAAATACCAGCCTGTGATGTAGTGGCATCAGCACTGGACTTCGAGGCAGATGGTCCTGACTTCAAATCCCACCAGGTCCCAACCTGGGCAGCTGCAGTATCTGCACAGGAAAAGGGCCTGGCAATCTTCTTCCATATCTTGCCACAAAAACCATATGGACAACTACACTATCCATAGGGTTGCCATGAGTTGACAATGGCACTCAACAACAACAAATTAAATAGCATTTTCTATCAACCTTAGCAATCTGTGGTTTCACCAAATTATGCAGTTTGATTAGTTTTAGTAGTGGTCAACAATACCCTGGAAACTTGATTCACTGTTACAATAGGGTAATTCAAGGAACTGAAGCAATTTAAGAAATCCTTATTCCACACCACACGGCAATGGTACATTAGCAATATGTGTGACCTTGAAAGCATCATTCAAACAACAGAAACTTGAAAATATATTGGGTGAAAAAGGAATTAATGCACCAGAAAGAAATCTAGAAAATCTTATAAGGAGAGTTTCCATTTCAGAAAATAAAGTGGGATTGTGATATCCAATATACAGAAAACAATGCACGCACCTCAGTATTACATGTGATGCTTTACCAGTAAACCAGATCATGCTAAATTTAATTTTATAGCATGTTAAGATAGTTTAAAAATGCTACTCCATCTGTGGGAAAAGCCTAGACAATTTTATTTCTTTGCCTCCATGCCAAAAATTAAGAAGTCTGCTTTACTTCTATTGAAAGTGACTTTCTCCAGATGTCATGATATGTTTACTATACTAATTTCTTGCCTGCACTGTTTGTGATTGCTTGGTTTGATCAATAAAGTTTAGAATGTGTTGGCAGGGTGCACAAGAGAAGAAGAAAGGCCTTTCTTTTGCCAACGAACTGAAGAGGTTAACAAAATCAAGCAAACCAAGCCGGAGTTTCTCAATCCCACTTCAGATGACCTCCCCTGAGAGCAGCCAGAGTAAAGATGAAAAAGCTGCATGTAGTCTGTCGTTTGCTGAGATCACCGATTAATACCTCTTACAGGATTGCGGCTCGTGACTGTCTAGGTAGGGCTCAGCATTTAATTCCTTATTGCCTTTGCCAATATCAGGTTGTTACAAACTGAGCTCAGTTGCAAAAATAATGAGCAGTTTTGTCAAATTATGAGGCAGAGAGAGACGATTTTTACTGGGGTGATGTGGTGACCAAGATATCCATGTGGAAGAATAGGTCTCCTCTATGCCCCACAATTCTCTGATATACAGGCTTTGGGGATAAGTAACAAACTATTGAAAGATCCTTAAGTTCAGATTCTCGCTGTAATTGGAGAACTCTTGCACCTATCACTATTTGTTGAACCAGTTTATACGAGGAAGAAAGCAATAGGTTTGTAAAGACTAATTTGAGCCTGACAGATGGAACATGATGGAAGGAAAGGAAAGATCCTAAACCCTGTTGCCAATTCAGCATTGTGTGAAACCATTAGGCAGTTCCAATGCGCTTTAGAAATTAATGCTAGCAGTTTTAACTCTGTGGCACTTCTTCCTGAGGGATAGTTAATTAGAACATAACTCACCAGCTATGGGTAAATAGCCCCACTGCCTTGTGGGCAGCCTGGGAGAGATGAAAGCTATGGGAGTAAACCCAGACAGAAAATCCGGAGTGGAGCCTCTATGGCGGCTGGACGTCACTGGACACTCTTCTGGCAGCTCCTGCAGCCAGGCTGGAACCAAAATATTGCTTCACTTTCCTTTGGACTACACCAGTGAGGTTGAGAGGGGTATCCTGATGACTGGGCATCCCACAATCTCCTTACCTTCCACCCAGGCTTGTAGCCTGGAGAGATCACTCCAGTGGCCATTAATCCATTGTCCTTCAAGACGGATGGATGCCATCGTCATCATTATTTGTTTTGGCTCTAGTAAATAACAAGTTTTTTAAAAAGTTGCTAAATAAGAGTGACTGCAATATATAAAGGAAATTGGATGAGTCTTATTTTTGCTAAATAAGTTTTCACTTTTTAAAGAATTTGTGTGTATGCACAAACAAAAGTTTAGGTTAGACACATGGTGTCTTCAGCAGAATTATTGATTTCAGTCAGTGATGTTGCTTCACTTTCAGTGTTACACTGCTCCTTTACTGCTGACTGAGCTCTGGAGGTAATAAACATCTCCCTAAGTTCCACTGGCAGCAGTGGCAGGAAGCATGGTGTCATGTTTTGTGGAGGGTCTGGCTTTGATGACTCAGTGCCCTGCCAGTGGAGGAAGAGGTTGTGATACTTTGGCTGCCAGCTAATGGTGAAATTAGAAGCCTGGCAAACGATCACAGATTTATTGGCATTCAATTAGCTGCACCTGATACGTCAGCTGAAAAATCAGTAGTGCGCTATAAACAAAGCTGCTGTACAACAATAGGAGCTGGAGATGAATAGCAAATCCACTTTTACTGTTTCAAAGTGGCATTTGTCCTGTGAATGAGAATCCTAGGATATCTTAGTTCCTGGGGTAGATGGAAATGGAAATTATTTATAAAGGTTTTTCTTGGTAAGCATTGTTGGAAATAATTAAAAAGGCTTTTCTTGGTACTTTTTTGAAACATCCTTTCAATTTTTGTTCGTTTCTTTGAGAGGAAAGGTTCTTTCTAAGCTTTATTCACACGACAGATAATTTGTATTGTATTATATAGTATATGGCACAAAATCCACTCTAAATAACATAAAATTAACTGTGCAGCATCATGAAGAATGTAACTGAAAGTATGTGGTCACTGGTCTGCCGAACTGCACTACAGTGAGAGTGGAGGCGACACACAGGTCTGTTACTGAGTTTTAAATAGGAGAATTCGCAAGTTTTTGGTGTTTTCCAGCAGTCCAATAAAATCACGATTGATAATCAAGAACACAGATTAAGGCAGGGACAAGTGGAGCTACCATTGTGTGGGTGGACCAGTGTTAGAGTGGCTTTGGCTCATCAGGCTTTGGCAAGAACAGGCTTGAGAAAGATAAGTATCTGATAAGTTTCTTCTTCATTCTTTATCTGTTAGTACATTGTAAAGTAGTGGCTCCAGGAGCTGTAATTTGTGAGAGATGTGTGAGTTCTGGGAGACCTCCAGCATCCCGGTTAACCACATCCGCACCAGGTGCACCGAGCTGCAGTTCGTCAGAGAACATGTGAAGGAACTGGAGCTGCGGTTCGATGACCTTCGGCTCATACGGGATACTGAGCAGGTAACAGATAGAAGCTACAGGGAGGTGGTCACCCATAAGCTGCAGGAGGCAGGTACCTGGGTTATTGTTAGGAGAGGGAAAGGAACTGGACAACCATTACAGAGTACCCCTGTGGCTAGTCCCCCCAATAATAAATACACCATTTGGATACTTTGGGTGGGGCCTACCACAGGAGCTGCAGTGGACCAGGTCTCTGGTACTGAGGTTCTGAAGGGAAGTGGGGAGAATAGGACTGCAGTAGTGATACAGGATTCCATAGTTAGAGGAGTAGACGCAAGATTCTATGGACGCAATAGACACTCCCCAATGATATGTTGCCTTCCGGGTGCCAAGGTCAGGGATGTTGCAGATCAAATCAACTGCATTCTAAAGGAAGAGGGTAAGCAGCCTGAAGTCTTGGTACATATTAGCACCAATGATATAGGTAGGAAAAGGGAGGAGGTCCAGAAAAGAGAATTTAGGAAGCTGAAAAGCAGGACCTCAGAGGTAGTAATCTCTGGATTGTTGCCTGTGCTACGTGCCAGTGAGGATAAGAATAGAAAGATTTGGCAGATGAATGCTCTGCTGAAGTACTAATGCAGCAGCAGAGTTTCAGACTTGTAGTTCATACGGATCTCTTCTGCGGAAGGTATAATCTGTACAAAAGTGACAAGTTATACCCTAACTCAAGCAGGATTGATATCCTTTGGCAGTGGGGTGGGAAACTGAGTGATTGCACTGAGGGTGCAACAGTTAGTATACAAGCAGAGGCACTGTGTATGGAGACTGTCAGGAAGGATAGGCAGATGATGGGGCAAAATTGCAGTCTGTGGGGTGAGTTGCAGTGTAATAAGGGACCAAAATTGAAAAGGGTAACAAACACAGGACTGAAGGTGTTATATTTGAGTCAGCACAGTAAATGAAATAAGGTGGATGATCTTGTAGCACAGTTAGAGATTAACAGGTATGACATTGTGGGCACCACTATTCAAAGTGCTAAGGAACTTCAAGGGTAAAAAGGCCCTGATGGGAATTATATACAGATCTCCCAACAGAAACCAGGATTTGGGCAACAAATTACAACAGGAGATAGAAAATGCATGTCAAAAGGGCAATGGGTAGTCATGGGGGATAGACTGGGAAAATAAGGTTGGTGCCGATTTTGGATCCCAAGAGAGAAAATTAGTAGAGTGCATACTAGATGCCTTTGTAGAGCAGTTTGAGTTTGAACCCACTTGGGGATCAGCTATTCTAAATTGGGTATTGTGCAATGAACTGGATTTGATTAGGGAGCTTAAGATGGTTAGGAGCAATGATCATAATATGAGAGAATTAACCCTGCAATTTGAGAGGAAGAAGCCTAAGCCAAATGTATCAGTATTACATGGCAAAACCTATTACAGCAGCATGGGAGGAGCTGGCCAAAGTTGATTAGAAAGGGACACTAGCTGGAATGACGGCAGAGTAGCAATGGCTGCAGTTTCTGGCAGCAATTCAAAAGGCTCAGGATAGATGCATCCCAAGGAAGCAGCAGCATTCTAAAGGCAAGATGATACAACCGTGGCTGATGAGGAAAGTCAAAACCAACATAAAAACAAAACTGACGGCACATAATAGAGCAAAGGTTAGTGGGAAGTTAAGAGATTGGGAAGCTTTTAAAAAACAACAGAGGGCAACTAAAAATCCATAAGGAGGGAAAAGATGGAATACGAAGGTAAGCAAGTCAATAATAGCAAGGGAGATACCAAAACTTTTTTAGAAATATAAAGAGTAAAAGAGAGGGAAGAGTAAATAATGTGAAGGTTAATCGATCCTTGATTAGTCAGGGTGTGAAAGGTTATGGGGAAGAGGCAGGAGAATGGGGTTAAGAATGAAATGGATCAGCCATGATCAAATACAGAGCAGATTTAATGGGCCAAATGGTCTAATTCTGCTAATATGTCTTATGGTCTTACAATTTTATTGTCTCTGATATGCAACTTAAAGCCAAAGCCAGGGGTGAAACAATATTTATGAGATGGTGCTTCTGGCTATTTCTCATGACTCGTATTTATTCACTGTTCCTGGTCCCAGAGGAAAAGAAGTTTGTGACTGGGTCAGTGACCCTGTATTGTTTCCATTGATAACTTATCTCCCATAATTTCTATTTTTCAACATAGTGAGAAAAGCAACATTTTCCATTAACCTCAGTTATTTTGAATTGCTGTGTGAAAGAAAGACATGCATTCTTTTGATGTTACATAGTCATTTAGATTACTGGAAAACTTCTGTTCCTCAGAATCATTGAAATTTGGGGCAGAAGGAAGGAAATTTGCCCCATAATGGCACTGCCAGTTCTTTGCCAGAGCAAACCCAACACTGTAGTTGGATCACATTACTATCTTTTAAAAATGTTTCTTTGCTCTTCGCTGCCAAGTGCCAAAGGATTTCTACTTAACTCATCATACTGGCTCAAAATACAAGGAATTAGCTGATGCCAACTTCTTGTAAGGTTTCACTTTATTCTAAATCAGTCATCAAAAACTTAACTTTCTCCCATGAAAAAGCAGATTATTTTTGAATGACTTGGGTGAATTCAGTTGCATTTTAATGGTTATCTTGAAATAAAATGCAAATTCTAAACATAAATTCAATTTTATACATGCTTTAAAAATGACATCTTAAAGGTTTCTGTCTTATTATTTTATCTAAAGGCTTTTGAATTTTATTTGGGATTCAGTCTCTTGTTCACTCTAGGATAGTTTAGATAGCCAGTAATTTGAGATAATGTGCAAAACAATTTGCAGAGCTCAGGTAGTCTTGCAGTTGATTTCTTTCTTACAGCCTCCTTCAAGAAATTTCTGTTCCCAAACACTGTCAGTTAGTCATATGATATTTCAGTCTTCTTGAAAAGAATGCTAACATTGCATTTGCCCTCCTTAGTGTAGAAAATATTCTGCTCCTTTATTCCTTCCACCAAAGTGCATGACGGTACATTTCCCTACACTGACCCTTGTAGAACAGTACTAGTCACCTGCAGCCAACTACAAAAGGTTCCCTTAATTCCCATTCTGTCTCCTGCAGTCAAAATTCTGTCTATCTTTCTGGTAATACCATGCACTCTTATTTTCTTTAACAGCCTCATGTGCATCCCTTGTTGAAGTCCTTCTGAAAATCCAAGTAAACAACTTCCACTGACTTTCCTTTGTCTATCCTACTGGTTATTTCCTCAAAGAATTACAATAGGCAAGAATTCCCTTTAAAGAAACCATGTGCTTCCAAGTATTCTGAAACATCTTCTTCAATTGACTCTAACATCTATCAAACCATTGAAGTTAGGCTAACTAACCTATAATTTCTCGTCTTTTGCCTTCCTCCCTTCTTAAAGAGTTAAGTGACATTTGCAACCACTCCATAATCTGTAGTCTAATCCATCTGGTCTAGCTGATTTATCTACCTTAAGACTTCCAGCTTTCCAGGCACGATCTCCTTGGTAATAGTGAAAAAGTTCATTTCTACCCCCGAACATTTTTGAGTCTTCCATAGTAAAGTCTGACACAATATATTTATTCAGTTTTTCTGCCATTTTTGTTTGGTCCTACATTACTAACTCTCCAGCATCATTTTCTGGAAGTCTGAAGGCACTCTTGCCTTCCTTTTATATAGATGAAAAAAATTGGTATCCTCTTTTTTTTATTATTGGCTGTCTTTCATGTTTCATCTTTTCTCTCCTTATTTCTTTTTAAAAGCTTCCCCATTCTCTAGTTCCCCAATAGTTTTTTGCCATGTTGTAGTTCACCACACATGTTGAATGCTGTACCTTGTCAGCCACTGTTGCCTGAACCTTCCTTTAGAATGCTGCTGCTTCTTGGGATGAACCAATCACATCAACACTGTAATCGGTTCTGCTGCTTCTGGTTGGAATCCATATGTATAATTAAATTTCCCGGAGTCCTATGTGCACCTAATAATGGCAACCATTGTGCAATGGATGTTTCAATCTGTTCTGACATAAATTAGATCTTAATACTACATGGCTGGATGATCACAGGAAAATGGCACACAATGGCTATATTCTTTAAATCATTTAAAGAATTTAAGGGATATTCTACTGACATGGGCAGATCCAGAGTGAACTACTGACTGCACAGGCACTTCTCAGGGTGTGTTCAAGCTAACACTGACCAACTTATTGAATGAGTGCCCGAGATATCATTTTGTCCATTATTTGCACAGATGTCACAGCAGATTCAGGGAGGATCGGGTATCTGGAGACAGGAGGCAAACAAATGCACCTGTTCTAAAGATCATACTTGAATATGCAGACTCACGTTTAGAGATTCTGCAGATGCTGGGAATCCACAGTAACATGCGTAAAATGCTGGCGGAGCATAGCAGGTGAAGCAGCATCTATGGAAGTGAACAAAGGGCCAGCATTCCAGGACCAGATGAGGTGTCATGGTCTGAAACATCGGCACTTTATTCCTCTCCTTAGATGTTGCTTGACCTGCAGAGTTCCTCCAGGATCTTGAGTGGAGAATCTGTGGAATTTGTTGCCACAGGCTGCTGTGAAGGCCAAGTCTTTATGTATACTTAGTGGAGAGGATGATAGATTCTAGATTGGTCAGGGCATGAAGGGACATGGAGAGAAGGCAGGAGATTGGGGCAGGAGAAAGGAAAAATGGATCAGCCTAATTCTGCTCCTATATCATATGGTCTAATGGTATTAGGTTTATAAAGGCTGCTGTTACTCAGATATGTGTTGCATGGGGTGATCTTCAGCCACATCTAGGACTGGTCTGCTCTCGATGTGGAGATTAGGGTTACAGCACTTTCAATTTCCTAGCTACAGGTTCCTTCCAGGTAGCTGCTGTTCTCCACTGTATATCTCAGTCTGCTGCTCACTGCAAATAAGGTGTCCCTCCTTTTTTGTAAACCACTAATACAGTACATGCTGAATGAGCATATGTGCAGTTGGTGGGAGAACGGTAGCATGACGCTATTACAGCTTGGTGCGTCAAGAGTTCAATCATGGCATCCTCTGTAAGGAGGTTCAAACTAATTTTCCAGGGAGATGGGAACCAGAGTGATAGGGCTGAGGATGGGCCAGTTGCTATACAAGCAGAGGCAATGTGTACTGAGACTGTGAAGGACAGGCAGATGATAGGGCAAAATTGCAGTCAGTGGGATGAGTTCATGTGCAACAGGGGCCAAAATCAAAAAGGGTGATGGAATTAAAAATGCTGATGAATACACCTGAATGCAAACAGTACAGGGAATGAGGTAGATGATCTAGTAGCAGAGTTAGAGATTGGCAAGTATGATATTGTGGGCACAAGTCATGGATGGAAGAAGTGCATAGTTGGGAGCTTTAAGATCCAAGGATACGCATTATATCAAAAAGGCAGGCAGGTAATCAGAGGGGGTGGGGTGAATGTCGCTAAAAAATGAGATCAATTTTTTAGGAAAAGGCTACAAGAAGTTGTTAACACAAGAAACCTATAGCTGCTTGAAGTCCAAAGCAACACACACAAAATGTTGTAGGAACTCAGCAGGTCAGGAAGCATCTAGTGAATGAATAAAGTTGATATTTCAGCCGAGACCCTTCTTCAGCACTGGAAAGGAAGGGGGAAACAAAGATGTAGAACCCTTGTGGGTACAGTTAAGAAACTGCAAGGGTGAAAAGACCCTGAATGGAGCACTGTGACACTAGCTCGTTGCTATTTCTAAAGAGAAGATGCTTTGGAAGCTTAAAAGTCTTAAGGTAGTCAAGGCACCTGGGCCAGATGGACTACACCCAGGTTTCTGAAAGAGGTAGCAGAAGAGATTGTGGAAGCATTCATGCTGATTTTGCAAAAAGCACTTGATTCTGGAATGGTTCCAAAGACTGGAAAATTGCAAATGCCACTGCACTCTTTAAGAAGGGAGGGAGGCAGAAGTTATAGACCCGTTAGCCTGATTTCAGTGTTTGGAAAGATGCTGAAGTCTATCATTAAGGATGAAGCTTCAGGATACTTAAAGGGGCACATGACAAAATGTCCAAAGTCAGCATGGCTTCCTTAAGGGGAAATCTTGTCAGACAAATCTGTTGAAATTCTTTAAGAAAATAACAGGGAAGATAGACAAAGAAGAATCAGTGGAATTTGTTTATTTGGATTTTCAAAAGGCCTTTGACAAGCAGCCACATGAGGCTGCTTAACGAGAGCCCATGGTATTACAGATAAGATACTAACATGGATGGAAGATTGGCTGACTAGCAGGAGACAGATTCAGAATAAAGTGGACCTTTTCTGGTTGGCTGTTGACGTCTACTGGTGTGCCACAGGGGTCAATGTTAGGACCGCTTCTCATCAATTATTTGGCTGAGTTTGTGGATGATTCTAAGATAGATATGGAGCAGGCAGTGTTGATGAAACAGGATGTCAGCAGAAGGACAAGCATTGGAAGAATGGTTAAAGAAGTGGCAGATGGATTATAGTGTAGAGAAGTGTATGGTCATACGCTTTGGTAGGAGGAGTAAAGGTGTATTCTCCAAACAAGGAGAAAATTCAAAATTCAGCAGTGCAAATGGATTTGTGTGTGCTTGTGCAGGATTCCTTTAAGGTTAACTTGCAGTTTGAGTCAGTGGAAAGGAAGGCAATTGCAATGTTGGCATTGATTTCAAGAGGACTAGAATACAAAAGCAAGGATGTAATGCTGAGGTTTTATAAGGCATTGGTCAGACCGCACTTGGAATATTGTGAGCAGTTTTGAGCACATTATCTAAGAAAAAAATGTGCTAGCATTGGAGAGGGTCCAGAAGAGGTTCATGAGAATGATCCCAGGAATGAAAAGGGAGGAGTGATTTACTTGTTGGGAGTTTAGAAGATTGAGTGGGGATCTAATTGAAACCTATGGAATATTGAGTAGACTGGATATGGAGAGGATATTTTCTATAGTGGAAGAGTCTAGGACCAGAGGGCACAGCCTCAGGATAGAGAGACATCCATTTAAAACAGAGTTGAGGAAACATTTCTTTAGCCAGAAGGTAGTAAATCTGCCTGTGGAATTCATTGCTATGAACAATGCTGGAGATGAAGTCATTGGATATATTTAAGGCAAAGGCTGATAGGTTCTTGATCAAAGGTTACAAGGGGAAGGCAGGAGAATGGGTTGAGAGGGATAACAAAGCATCCATGAAGGAATGGAGGAGCTGACTTGATGGGTCAAATGGCCTAATTCTGCTCCTAAGTCTTATGGTATATTGTGCAGACACTCTGTATTTGCAATATTTGAAAATTAAAACTATGTACATCAGGCTAAACAAACTGCAGTTTGGATTGTGAAGAGAGTTTAGTGAGAAGCATTTCAATTGTTTGAACAAAAGATTGTAGTGGGCCATAATTAAGTAATTGTAACTTGATTAAATGGAGTGCAGTTTGTAGTCATACTTATACGTAATTGATCAACCAATATAGATCCAGAAAGTTATCAGGACTTTCATTTCATTTGGGAAAATGTTCAATCATGCTGAAGAATTCAAAATACATGTTTTAATACTTCCAGTAAGTTTTATCTTGTTTTGAGAAGATAAATGGAAAGTGTTTCTTTCTTGATGTCATTATTCTGTTGGCTCTTTTTATCTATTTCTTAGTTTTCATTAATGCAAGCAGCTTTATTTTTTCCTGTTATACTGTTCACTAATCCATTAGTTTTGGGTGGTATTTGTAACATAGCTGCCACTATAAGTTTACCAAGGTAGCAAATTCAAATATTTCTTATTGATTGCAGAAAATTGAATGAAAAGTATATTTTCAATGGAGGTTAAAGTACTTTTTGCATATTTACTCAAAATACTTTGTGCACTTATTTTCCAAAAAAGTTTTAAAATACTTAATAATCAGTTGTACAAGGGATTGTTACACTCATGAACTCCGATTTTTAAGAGTACTACCTCTTAACTATTACCAAGCTATTTAAAAGAAGCCCTTTTGTAGAGATATACTAATCAGAAACATTCATTCACTCAAACCGCGACTTTCTTTTCAAAGTCATGAGTGACTTCCTCTGACATGTTGGCACAGATATTCACAACAATAAGATGGTGGGGGTTTATGTACAAGTCATCTGTAGCTACATATAGGGGAAAGGGAATTGGAGGATGATTAAATATAGAAGCAGGGAAAGGAGTTATAGTTGTAAATGTTAAGATTTAAAATTGGAATTGAGAATTGGATGAATGGGCAAGGCTAGAAAATAAGTAATTCATTTTCATTTGCATTGTATGATATACTAGTATTTATGCTTGAGCTATAAATTACTAACATAGAAAACCTACAGTGCAATAACAGGCCATTCAGCCCACAATGCTGTACTGTCCTTACCTTAGAAATTACCTAAGGTTACCCATAGCCCTCTGTTTTTCTTAGCTCCATGTACCTATCCATGAGTCTCTTAAAAGACCTTATTGTATCCGCCTCCACCACTGTCGCTGACAGCCCATTCCACGCACTCCCCACTCTCTGCATAAAAAAAAAACCTACCCCGACATCTCCTCTGTATCTACTTCCAAGCACCTTAAAACTGTGCCCTCCCATGCTAGCCATTTCAGCCCTGAGAAAAAGCCTCTGACTTCAAACGATCAATGCCTCTCATCATGTTATACACCTCTATCAGGTCACTTCTCACCCTCCGTCGCTCCAAGGAGAAAAAGCCTCACTCAATCTATTCTCATAAGGCATGCTCCCCAATCCAGGCAACAATCTTGTAAATCTCCTCTGCACCCTTTCTATGGTTTCCACATCCTTCCTGTAGAGAGGCAAACAGAACTGAGCACAGTATTCCAAGTGGGGTCTGACCAGGGTCCTATATAGCTGCAACATTACCTCTTGGCTCTTAAACTCAATCCCACAATTGATGAAAGCCAATGCACTGCATGCCTTCTTAACTAAATAGTTAACCAATGCAGCTGCTTTGTGTGTCCTATGGACTTGGCCCCTAAGATTCCTCTGATCCTGCACATTACCAAGAGTCTTAGCATTAATACTATGTTCTGCCATCATATTTGACCTACCAAAATGAACCACTTCACACTTATATGGGTTGAACTCGAACTGCCACTTCTCATCCCAGTTTTGCATCCTATCAGTGTCTGGCTGTAACCTCTGACAGCCCTCCACACTATCCACAATACCTCCAAGCTTTGTCTCATCAGCAAACTTACTAACACATCCTTCCACTTCCTCATTCAGATCATTTATAAAAATCACTTAAAGTAGAGGTCCCAGAATAGGTCCCTGAGGCACACCACTGGTGACCGACCTCCATGCAGAATATGACCCCTTTACAACCACTCTTTGCCTTCTATGGGCAAGCCAGTTCTGGATCCACAAAGCAAGGTCCCCTTGGATCCCATGCCTCTTTACTTTCTCAATAAGCTTTGCATGGGGTACCTCACCAAATGCCTTGCTGAAATCCATATACACTACATCTACTGCTCTACCTTCATCAATGTGTTTAGTCACATCCTCAAAGAATTCAATTAGGATCGTAAGGCACAACCTGCCTTTGACAAACCTATGCTGTCTATTCCTAACCATATTTTGCCTATCCAAACGTTCATAAATCCTGCATCTTTGGATCTTCTCCATCAGCTTACCAATCACTGAAGTAAAAGACTCACTGGTCTATAATTTCCTGGGCTATCTCTACTCCCTTTCTTGAATAAGGGAACAAAATCCACAACCCTCCTATCCTCCAGAACCTCTCCCATCCCCATTGATGAGGCAAAGGTCATTGCCAGAGACTCGGCAATCTTCTCCCTCAGTAGTCTGGGGTACATTTCGTCCAGTCCAGGTGACTTATCCAACTTGATGCTTTCCAAAAGCTCCAGCACATCCTCTTCCTTAATATCTATGCTCAAGCTTTTCAGTCCGCTGTAAGTCATCCCTACAATCACCAAGATCCTATTCCGTAGTGAGTACTGAAGCAAAATATTCATTAAGTACCTCTGCTATCTCCTCTGGTTCCATACACACTTATCCACTGTCACACTTGATTGGTCCTGTTCTCTCACATCTTTTCTTCTTGCTCTTCAAAATATTGTAAGATACCTTGGGGTTTTCCTTAATCCTGTTTGCCAAGGCCTTCTCATGGCCCCTTCTGGCTCTCCCAATTTCATTCTTAAGCTCCTTTCTGCTAGCCTTATGATCTTCTAGATCTCTATCGTTACCTAGTTTTTGAACCTTTCGTAAGCTTTTCTTTTTGACTAGATTTACAACATCCTTGGTACACCACTGTTCCTGTACTCTACCATCCTTTCCCTCTCATTAGAATGTACCTATGTAGAACTCCAAATATCCTGAACATTTGCCACATTTCTTCCGTACATTTCCCTGAGAACATCTGTTTCCAATTTATGCTTCCAAGTTCCTGCGCAATAACCTCAAATTTCCCCTTACTCCAATTAAAAGCTTTCCTAACTTGTCTGTTCCTATCCCTCTCCAAAGCTATGGTAAAGGAGATAGAATTGTGATCACCATCTCCAAACTGTTCTCCCACTGAGAGATCTGACACCTGACCAGGATCATTTCCCAATACCAGATCAAGTACAGCCTTAATACAGGCTTATCTACATATTGTGTCAAGACACCTTCCTAAACGCACCTAACAAACTCCACCCCATCTAAACCGCTTTGCTCTAGGGAGATACCAATTGATATTTGGGAAATTAAAATCTCCCACCACGACAACTCTGTTGTTATTATACCTTTCCAGAATCTGTCTCCCTATCTGCTCCTCAATGTCCCTGTTACTATTGGGTGTTCTATAATAAACACCCAGTAGAGTTATTGATCCATTCCTGTTTCTAACTTCCACCCGCAGAATCTGTAGACAATCCCCCTACGACTTCCTCCTTTTCTGCAGCCGTGACCCTATCTCTGATCAAGTGCCACGCCACCATCTCTTTTGCTTTCCTCCCTGTCTTTTCTGAAACATCTAAAGCCTGGCACTCAAAGTAACCATTCCTGCCCTGAGCCATCCAAGTCTCTGTAATGGCCATAACATCATCGCTCCAAGTATTGATCCATGTTCTAAGCTAATCCACTTTGTTCATAATACTCCTTACATTAAAATAGACACATCTCAAACCATCAGTCCGAGCACGTCCCTTCTCTATCATCTGCCTATCCTCCTTCTCGCACTGTCTCCAAGCTTTCTCTATTTGTGAGCCAACTGCCACTTCCTCAGTCTCTCTTTTTTAGACAAAATAACCAAGTCATTTTGTCCAAACCTGATGTTATATGTTCCCAACAGCAGGTTATAAATGAGAGAACTTGAAAAAAAAGACTAATCTAGTTTTATCAGTTACATTTTGACATGATAGTTTTTCTATGTACAATTGTTATGCTTCAGAACCTTTTTCCTGAGGTAATATTCACAGTCAAAAATTTTCATGTTTTTATTTTAACAGGCTATTTTGAAGTTGACTTGGATATTTCCTCTAGCACTGCTATGTCAAGATAAAGCACAGAAATCTTTAACCAATGCTGGAGAAGACGAAACAAAAATGACAATGTAATGCTTGTCCCTCCTCTGCCTCCTGTACAGCCCTTCTGAAAAACTGGAAATTACACAATAACTTTTTTTTTAAAAAGGTAACGAAATCCAATCTTTGGAATGAAACACATCACCCAGTAAGGGTCACACACAGGAGTATGAGTCAGTAACAGGTTTCAAACAAGCGGGCTTGTTTCAGTGTATATAGTTGAACCAAGAAAGAGTTGTGTGTAAGCAAACAGCCATGACTACTGTTGGACTATTCAGACACACTAGAGATGTTAACTTCAAATTAAACTGAGTATGAAGACATACAGGTGCAGAACCTTGACAATTGTTTTGATTTGGATTATGCACTTTTCAAAACCACTTATTTTATTAGTCATTTAAAATATTTGCAGCTTTTAAAGGTTCCTGTTTTCAATATGAACGTGGATCATGGTAGAACCTAGCATTTTAGTAATATTAAGCTGAATTGTTCCAAATGTTCACTTTAGTTGATGTTTACAGAGTATTTACACCTTGATTTAGGGAATAATTCTTTGTAGAATATGTTGGATCCATGCATACAATCTGAAGAAAAGTAGTGTTAACATGCTGTAGGTACTGGAGTAGAAAAATTGTGTATATTTCTAGGTATATAAAACTGTGCTATAATTGCATTAATATAATTATTAGGTTGAATTATTTATTTAAGCAGAGATTTAACACTGTTTTCAGTTAAATTTGCTATACTCAGTTCCAGGTGGCATAACACTTCTTGTATTTTTATTTTCAATTGCTTTACTTTCCTCGTGCACATGTGATAATATATTCAGTTTAATTTTTGTATTAAAATGAAACAAAAGTTATTTTTCATGATGTATTTTCATTCTTTTGCATCAGTATGTACTGTTCATCAAGGCAATATTTTAAAATGTAATGTATAGAAGTTTTGACTGTCTCACTACCTATAAATTGTTCTAATAGTATGGCTAAGTCACAAGATTTGGATTTTGAAACAAAGAAAATATTTAATAGTCTTGAGCAGAACTACATCAATGACAAATCAAAATCAACATCAGGACTGATTGTGGTAAATGAACCAAATACCAACCACCAAAAATGACCAAAAAAGCAGCAGCGGCAAGACCCTTAGAAAACCAGATCCCCTAAAGCTGCATCGGACTACACAATAACCATTATCAATGATTAACCTCCAACAAAGAAAGGCAATCTGCAGAATCGTGGATTGAACGAAATAACAAGGCATCAAAATTTGGTAATATATTTAAGTAAATTGGTGAAATGCTTTAAGATAAAATCTGTGAATTGCAATCAGCTATTACAAGTAAGTGAGCTAACTATTTCAACTGTGGATAGTCTTATTTTTATTTTACTTTCCATTTTCTTTTTCCTACTTTATTTTGCTACTTGTTTCTGTTTAAGAACAGAGCAATGTGAGAATTTTAATTCTTGTTTCTCTTTCATTCTCTTGGAAAACCCATTTAAAACTGGCTGCATAATTTTAATCCACAAAGCTAATTAATCAAGTTGGTTTCAAACTGAGTAGATGCTAGTATACACACTTCACAGACAGATGGAACATTAGACATCTCACGATGCAGCACTCCATAACATTTAATAGTACAGGCAGCATTTTGGGCTCTTTTGATGTGACCACTACCATTTACTTTCACTTAAAACTTTTCCTCCTGAGCAGTAAAGTTACCAGATGACATTTAACAGGGAATAGCCCACGGTTGGGGGGGGGGAAGAGAGAGAAGATAAGAAGATAAGGCTGCAAAATTGGAAACTTGCTTCAAGTTGATATTTCATTTAACATCTTGCTTAATGTGGTTATTTATTCATTTTCCTGTTTATTTTCTGTACAAATAATTTTAAATCTCACTTGGGTACTAGCACTATCAAAATTGTAAAATTTTTATTATCTTAACTGGTTAATTCTATTGTAAATTGTGTTTTGTTGAATTAATCAATGTTACCTATTGCCATCCATTTGTTGCTATTTAAGATAGTTAAGTGAAGATTTTATTGTTTTAAGCTGTGGCTATTGTTCTGCCACAAAATATTGCTCCACCCAAACTATTAATTGTATATTTTCAGAAAAATATTTTAAGTTGTATCAATGAAAATCAATTAAATAGCAAATTAACTTGTATATTAGATGTTTTCATTAATGTATGTGCAAAGGTACAACAAATAGTGTGACAGCAATTGATTTCAGATGTGTCAGATTGCTTTGAACATTCATTATAAAATGACTAACAAAAAAGGTCTTAACTTTTGTAAATATTACAGTTGAACTGTATAATGTGTTTTTCCTTATCTTATACTATTTAGCAAGTACTAAAGAGAAATAATCGGTAGCAAATTATCTCTCTGAATTCCACAACTTTGTATATTGATAGAACAAAGTACATAAAGGACATAGTGATTACTGAAGGTGTTGGTATTTTTATAATGTAAACAGTACGTATGTTAAGGGTGGAAACACTGGCTCAGAATTTGTGGTATAAATTAGCCAAGCTGTCAGGTCCCTTCACTGTTATAATATCACAACAGCTTCTGGTGCACAGATTTTCTCAGCAAACTGTCATCTAAAAAGTAAGTGACAAACTGCTCTTCCATAGATGAAAAGACTCATTTCTGGTTCTGTCTGCCTAACCCTTAAAATTATGTTATGATTGCAATGCACCACTTCACCTTCAAAAATTAGAGCACACAGAATTATTTCACTTTTATAGCTAAATTTCATAATATCTATTACTTGAAATTAAATCTAATCATTTGGCCTGCTGGCACCAATGGTGAAAATCACTACAGAAGTTGTGGAAACTGACACTACAGAGCAGGTTTTAATGTAAAGGGCAGTTTTCTTTAAGATCAATGGTAAACGTTGATCATTGTGTCAACCAGGAAATCTGGGCCACTGCCAGAAAAGTTATTATATGAATTATTTGGTTGTAGATTGCTTTGAATGTGTGATGTTTTTATCTATAACTGACTGTAAATTAGTGTATTAATGTTGAATGGATCAGAATAAATATTAGATTCATTCATCTTTAATAAAGCATCTGTATTTATAACCAAGGTATTTTATCCAGTGTGCCTGTCTCAATTTAAATGCTGAAATGATCTTGTGTCTCTGAAACTCAGCTATTCGACATATACTCAAGACTAGTCTCGCTTATCCAGTTAATATGGAATTTAAACTCCTAACACTTGCTGTATTCCGCTTCATCTAGATAAACATAGTTTCAAATTTTACTTAATCTTGCTGTTCAGTTATCTCTATCCTCTCTTGTAACCCTACCTAAAATATTTGCATTTCTCCAATTTTAAGCATTGTATTACTAGTAATTGAGCCTGAACTGTGCAGCTGAAGCAAATATCAAGTGTGATCTTACCTGAGGTTCCATTTGGCCAATTCCTATTGTTTAAAAAAAATGCAAAAGGTTAAAGAAATGTTACTCTCAGTTCAGAGACCAGGCTGAAACGTTTCAGCTACAATTATTATGTGGCTTCATTTTCTCTCATCAACTAACATCAGAATTTCAAGTTGTCTAAACAGTGGAAAGAAGAAAAAATGGTAAAAAGTCAATAGGTTTAAGGATTATTTCAAATTTTATCACAGGATAGGATGGTGCTTGAGCATAAGTTGGTCTTTGAGGTACATATCATCAGCTGTCATTTCTTAAAATATTCTGGACAGTAATTAATATACAGCATGACAAGTCTGCCTTTACAGAGCTGTTATGTAGCAAAACATGAATTATTGCAGTTACTTTCACCCATCAGAAACATTTACAAAGGAGCATTTTCAATTTATTGCTATTTATTTGCTTTCATACAAGTGTTTCTCACCATTAGACAATAAGCACCTAATCGTTCTCCAATTTTGTGATGTAACCAATCTTGTATAAAGTAAACTTGAAATGATAATTGAAGAATAACTTCATTTTATGACAAGTCAAAATTGGAATAGAAGTACTCTAAGTTAGGTAAATTATCTATTTTGCAATTTTGAAAAGTGATTTCTGCAGTGAAGCATAGAATGGTAAGTTTCAGGCTAGGATAAAGAACAAGGTTATATATTTATAATATAAGGTTATATTATAAGAACAAGTGGTTTTCAGATCATCAGGATGTCAGAGCGTAGAAAATAACATTGCTCAAGGTTATGTCAAGTATTTATTATTTGAAAGCAATCTCAATATTCTGGAATATTACAAAGTTTACAGTCCATGTTGACATGTTACTGTCATTTTAAAGGCAAGAAATTTTATACTAATCCATATAAAATAAGTTTTTTGTTGTCACAATTATACTTTACCTGTCCAATAAAAATAAAGCTAAAGTTGCCATATAATTCAGTTTATACATGTAACCTGATATTCTTTCTATTTCATCTGAATTACTTTAGATTCACAAGTTTACATATATACATTCACCATGGATGCCATGAATTACCTAGAACCGCAAAGCACACTTCTATCTTTAGCATTCCAAGTTATGCTTGTAATCTTTGTTTAGTAATTACCACTATGTGTACAACTGCGTTTGCAAATCTTCAGCAAATTTGAGATCATCGATGTTGGAAGGATTTCCAAGAAGCTGATTTATTTGACTTTGTAACTCTGAATCAAGGAATCCATCCTGCATTGCTGACTTCTGAAATCACAGCGGCACAAAATTTTAGGCTAGAACTATTAGGCAAACTTAATAAACTTTATAAGTACAATAACAACAGACCATAACATCTTGCTTAGCTGAATGAATCTCAAGGTCATATATAGTAACACAATGTACCTCAATAAATAATTTATTCTGAATCAAAGTTGCAATGGATGGCTTTTAGGTCAGGTATGTACTCTTTCTAAAATTACTTCTTTCCTCAAGCAAGGACAAACTATTAGTGACTTTATATCATAGCATGAAATTTAACTATTAGATTCTATGTAATTTGTTTGTTCACTGGTTGATGTCACAGATCAGATTTTGCTGAACCAGGCCTATTGTAACTACATCCAAAGAGAAGGGCCCATCCTGCTGACCCGAGCACCAGAGCCTCGAATGACAATGAAGCTTTGTCCCTAAACCACATTTAACCTCACCTCACCGTTTACACAAAAACCTTTGGCATCTTTTAAAGCTGTAAGAGTTTTCAAATGCCAGTCATTTAAAAACCTACTTTAAATGAGAAAAAATAATCACCCCAAAACACACTATTAAATGAGATAAACAAAACTGAAGTCGTTGGAATGCATAAAACTGTGGATCTTCCATCTTGCCAAGCCTGATATACAATCCAAGAGGTGGCTATGCATCATATATGTAGGGGAACCGCAGTTAAACAGGGCTCTGCTTCTGCACTCCACAGGTATATCAACAACTTTGACATCATAAACCTGTCAGCGTATACAGACTGATAATACATGAAGAGTCTCCAGACTTACTTCCACTAAACACAGCACAGGAATAGGTCCTTCAGCCTTCTTCATTGTCTACTATACCACCAATATAGGCATCATCCACAAACCTACTAGCCGCAGCAACTACATTCTCATTCAAGTTGTTAAAGTGACAAACTAAAACAATCCTAGCATTGATCTCTGCAGCACCCCACCAGTCACAGGCCTTTGATCTGAATAACGAATACCCCACTACTGTCTTCTGACTCTTTCCACCAAACAAATTTTGTATCCAATTGGCTAGATCCCTCCAGATCTCATGCAATTTAACCTACCGACCCAGACTACCACACAGGACCTTGTCTAAGAGCTCACTAAATCCATGTAGACTACCGCTCTGCTTCATTAATCTTCTTGGTCACTTTTTAAACATTCAAACAAACACATGAGACAGTTTACCCACACACAAAAACCATGTTGACTACCCTCAACTGGTCCTTGTCTTTGCAAATGCAGATAGATCTTGTCTCTCAGTAATCCTACCCCCAGTAAATTTCCCACCACTGGTGTTAGGATCACTGGCTTGTAGTTCCTTGGACTGTCCTTGTAGCCCTTCTTAAATGAAGGCACCCAGCATTAGCCACCCTCCAATCTTCAGATACCTTACCTGTGGCCAACAATGATACAGATATCTTTGCCAGTGACCCAACTTCCCATGATGGCCTTGGATACATCTGAGGGTCTATCCACCTTCATGCTCTTATAAAACCTCCACCTCTTCTTTTGTAATGTGGATGTGTTCACAGAAACATGCTAATACTGAATTCTAACTACTTAGTCTTTAGCAGTCCCACATGTCAACTGTAGATTTAGCTCCAAACAACTTGCCAATGTACTTTCCCCGAGTTCCTGTCTCATACCGTTGTAACTAGCCCTCATCCAATTTAGCACTTTTCCTGGGAGTCCAGTCTTATCCACAAGTATCTTTAAACTTAATGAATTATGATCCCGAAAGCTCACCTAAAGAAACTCTAATCACCAGACCAGGCTCATTTCCCAATACAAGATACTGCCCCTTCCTTGGGGAGACCATCTACGTAATGTTTCAAAAATTCTCCTGAATGCACTTAATTTCTGTCCTATATGGCATGAAAAGAGTCCCAATCAATTACAGGGAAATTAAATTTTCCCCTACAACAACCATGGTTGCTTTTACTTAATCAGCCTGTACGTGTTCCTCTATTCCTTGCTATCTAGTGGAAGACTGCAGTACAATTCCACCATAGTGAATGAACCATACTTATTCTGGAGCTCAACCCAAGCAGCTTCACTGAACGAGCCCACCGTCATGCTAAGTGGTAGTGCAACTCCACTTCTTAATAGTCCTCTCTATGGCATCTGCATCCTCAAAACTCTGGTGCTGCCAGTGCTATCATCTCAACTAAGTTGCTGTATAGGCC